>NC_064282.1:37733606-37748590 GCF_019186545.1 Solanum stenotomum
TTAAATCGTTTAGAGGTGATAGGACCCCATAAAGTTAAAGTTTATAGTTGAGAATCCGACAATCTAATAGGTATGGGCTATTTGGTCATCTTCTCTATAATATAATGTGCTTTCATACATCACTGACTTGTTACAAGTGATAACTAGCCAAAAACAATAATTTTAGAATCATGGTATATACCTTATTTATTAAAAAAAGTGTTAGATATGCATGTGGTTTTGGTTTCGCGACCTCCCTCTTGGGCAAGCCGAAAACACATGGGTGGTTTTGTATTTGCAACTACAAACCCATTAAATTAAACCACAACCACTATGTGAAAATCACCATTAAAATACATCTAACCTATCAGCAAGCAAGACCCAACAACAATATCAACACATATTTGCTAAATTACACCCCAAGAATGAGGGTTTTTAGCCACACATCAAGAAATAACAAAATAAACCTAAAATGATACTAAAATCAAATGGGTATAAGAAATTAAACCTTGATTTAAGCAAAGGAAGAAGAATGGAGAAGACCCACTTCCAACTTGGAGAAGATGAAATCCTTCTTTCTTCAAGTCTCCCACAAAACCCTCTCCAAACTTGAGAGAAAAATATCCCAAAAAAGTACTATTCTATTCTGAAAATATAATAATAAATTGACTCTCACACACACACTTAAAAATTAATAAAGAGTTTAGTATTGATAGAATTCAGAAATTAGTGTTGGCGGATCGCTAGGCGAGGTTAGTCGATGTCGCCGAATGACTCGGTGACTCCCCCTTCTTCTGTTTCATCGCCGTTTTGTGCTTGACTTCAGCATCTTCACGTTCTGGACCATTGGGCGGTATAGTACTGCTTCGCGGAACTATTCGGCGAAGCGCCGACTGCTCCTTTCATCGCTTTTTTATCCTTCTCCTTCAGGTCTTCGCGTACTGGAACAAAGGGCGGAGTGCATCCCTTCGGTGATTCGCCAAGTGTGTTTGGCGATGCTCATGCTTCAGCTTCTTTGTTCTTTTCAGCCTTTTTGTTCCTTTTTGCGCCTAAGTGTCCATGCTTCCACTACAACTTCAAATACCTGAAACTTAAGAGTTTTCATCAGATATTGAGACAAAATAAGCAACTGAGGACACTATTTCTATCAAAATAAAGCTCTAAATGAGTCCAATTTGTGGACTCATCAATAATGATTTTGGATATAGTTCATACTACCTTGTATTGCATTGAACACGTTGAATTGGAGTTGATAACCCTCCTTTGAATAAATGCACATTGTGAATAATGTATTTTGAGTTGTGCATTAATGTGAAGTTTCATGCATGATTGGGGTTCTAGTCTTGAGTCTTTAATTCCAAAAAGTGTTTCAATTGTCATTCGAGGACAAATGTTCCTAAAGGGGAGATAATGTAACAACCCGGAAATCTAGTAAGACCAAGCTAGAGTCTAACGAAAGCTATTGAGTTGAACTAGTGGGTTCTAGAGCCTTTGGTAAGAGTTTTGGAGTGTCGTATGAGGGTTAAAAATTGTAAATATGGTTCCCGTACTTAGAATAGGGGTTTTAGGGGTTAAACGTCCCGGTACGACTCCCCAAGGACCACCCAACGGGTCCTTGAGGAGGACCCCAAAACAGTTCCAAAGCTGTCCAACTTTGGTGAATTACGGATGCAATTCACGGCCAGTAGATTGATTTACGGCCCGTGGTCTTGCTCCGTAGGTCAAGGCCTGCAGAAGGCCTGCAAATGTACCCTTAGACACCAACCACAGAAGTGGTTGACGGCCAGTAAACCCATCCACGGTCCGTGGATGGGGGTCTCGTGAATGCTGCCAGTTTTCCAGCCTTTTAGTTTAAGTTAGGGGTTTGGGAATTAATTAGGTATTTAATTAGACGTTAAGGGAGGTCGGTTAACTAGTTAATTAATCACTTATATAAGCTTATAAGACCCTAAACTAAGTCATTAATTCATTATAACCCTAGACCCCAAATCAAAACCCAACTACCTTTCCCTCCCAAAAATCATCTCTCTAGACTCTATTGAAGAACAAAGGAAGGGATCAAGCTAGAGCTTCAAGAAGAGGGATTTTTCATATGAATTTTATGGGAATCTAAACCTAAGGTATAGATGCCCTTCATTCTTGGTTAGCTATCAACAAGAACCCCTTCAAATCATGTTTTCAAATCCACCAATTCTAGGGTTTTCCAATCTAGTCATGGGTCTTCTTCCAAAACGAATTCAATGGTTTAATTAAGGTTTATTTTGATTAATTATGATGATTTATGATTACATTAATGGAGTAATGATGGAGTTTGATGAAAATCTCCCTTGGACCCAGATTTCCCCTTCTTCCCTAAATTGTGAACTAAGGTGAGACTTGATTGATCATGGAAGCTTAACAATTGATTATGTTTATGTTTATTATGTTGTTGAATCATTACATCTCTCTATTTAACATGGTAATTCTAGAAGTTAGGGTTGATCTTGATTCTTAGCCTTGAAAGGCAATTTGCTAGGGTTGTATATGTTGATGAAGATTGTATATGAACTTGTTGATACACTTGAAAGGTGGAGGTGTTTAATTATGATGTAGTTACTTGATGTTAGCATAATTCTACATGAATTCTTGATTAACCTAGGATTCTAGGGTTATGTCATGAAAGTGGCAAATTGAGGATTTAGATGTGACCTTCTATAATTGATAAACTTCTTGATGAATTGCCTTAGATTAGATCACCTAGATATGAAGCACTTATGATCAAAGTTTGTAGACATGAACTAACTTGATTAGGTCTTAGATGATGAATCATGGTTGAAGTAGTATTGAGTTTTAGTTTACTTGATGCTATATGTCTATTATTGATCAAGAATGAAGCATGTAGTTAGTTTACCTTGAGAGTTAGGTTTACATGATGACCATGTGAGCTTTTTCTTGATGAGTAATGCTTGAAGTATGAAGATGACTTCTAGGGCTTTGAGAGTAAAAGCTAAAATGAATGAACTATGAATGTAGAGGCTTTAAGAATGAAGTTATTATGCATGTCAAATTGTATAAGGTACCATTGTGGAAGGACTTTACCCACATGACCTACAATGTGAGTATATGAGCTTATACATGCAAATGAATGGACTATTTGAGTTATGATTATCTACATGTCTATTATGATAATGTTAGATGTGTTGATTTACATAGTCTATGATCATTGAATGCAATATATGTGAATGATTCATGATTGTGATATTTCGTACATACTTATAATCACTTTGAGAGGGAAGTATCTATGATGATAATGTTGTTGTTGTATCATTGCAAGGACAACTATACACACACTCCATGCATAAACATAATTATGATGTACCTATGGTGTCAATTGAAAGTCTAGTTCTCATATGCACCTTTACACATTATTATGCATGATAAGTACATAACCATGTTGATCCTATTGTGTGGATTGAAAGTCCATTCTCATGAGAAAACATGATCTTAGTGTGATAGTTATTCTCACATACTAATGTTTATTCTAAGGTTGAAAGTACATTCTCACCTTTAATGAATCTATGAGCTATTTTATGAATTGTATTGAACGAAAGGTAGAGCACTCCTTCACACATGTAAATACAATTCAAGACTAATGACGTATAATTTGGGAAATAATGCTTAACACCGAGTGGATATGGACAATGAGGTAAAGGCCCTCCCTCCAATGCAATAGTGAGGGTCATTCAAAGTGAACTCATGAGATTGAATCCCCTCCGCCAATGCAATAGGGAGGGTTTCTAGAAGCAATCTTCGTATCCCATAACTATCTCCCCACATAGGTACCTTTAGCTAGTGGATCCACCCTATAGCTATACATTTTAGTCCTACCTTAGGCAAGTAGGACACTTTCTTTCAATGTGGGGTTACACGACACAGGATTCCATGTAGTTCACATTGTCTATGTCGGTTATGGCAACTTTTCCCGATGTAATAAAAATAATGAATGAGACATGAACTATACTATGACTTCTTAATGAGTTTTACTTAGTAGGAGTGGGGGTATGGGACTTCACTTCCACATTGCACAAGTAAGACTTAGTAGGATGTCATGGGATGGTTCTGTTATATTATGATGAGAATTGAATGCATGCATGTATATTGAATAGATAGTTGTTATGAATTACTTTCCTTATAATTCAAGTAATGTGCATGACTATTGATTATAATGAGGTCTAAAGATGAAATGCATGACTATAGTAGCTTCAAACAAGTACTTAGTAGGGTTGGTATTATGGGATGCCAAACCATACATTGCACAAGTGTTTCTTAGGGGTTGCTTATGTGTTGATTACTTAATGGTGAAATGATCTTGGTATTTGACTTTGCATTGTGTTATGATTGGAGGCTATGTATTGTGAAGATTGGGATATGTATTGTGTTGATGTTGGATTCTATGCATGTTTTTATAATGATATCTCTCATGTTGTAATGTAATGTATGTGAGTTGCCTTATTGGTTCCATTCTCCAACTAATTCAAAGATGATGTTCAAAAATGGCATATAGCATGATTTCAAATGAAGTGTCCCTTTCTGTGCATGCTTTAATGGTTTTGTGAAAGGGCGACACAAGTGTCAAATAACAAGGGAGTTTTGATTGTAATTATCATATATAACATCAGCAAATAACACGAATAAACAAGTAATGAGACGTGTTCTTGGGATGTGATTGGATTATAGGCTAAGGTAGACAAATGGGTGCAATTGTTAGTAAATAGTTGTAAATCAGTGAATAAGCTAGACTTTAGTGGAGATAAGCTTTCTCTCGAACAATTTATCCCGAATCAAGTTGGTTTCTCTCGAACAGCCTATGCTTTAGTCCATTCACTCTCTCAAGCTGAATGTGTGGAAAAGGATTTAGGATTCACTCTCTCTAGCTGAACCCATGACAACCCAATACCCACAGACCATCAATTCAGTAATCTTGGTTCTAAAACCTCTCTCTCGAGCAAGCCAAAAACACGAAGGTAGAGTCACATTTGCAACTACAACCCTTTAAATTAAACCACAATTACTGATTGAAATTACTTCTAAACAGCATTTAAACTATCAATTAACAATACTCATAAGCTAAATCAACTCATAATCACACCCCAAGAATTGAGGTTTTAGCTAGACATCATAAAAAGATAAAAATTGTTACCAAATTGTGTTTCCATCAATTGGGTAAGATTAATTTCATCTTTACAAAGGTCCAAATTGAAGAATCTCAAAGACCCACTTCCAATTTCTCAAAAATGGAAAACTTCAATTACTCAAAGTTAAGGAAAAGTTTGTCTCAAAACTCAAAGTTCTCTCTCCAAAAATGATTAACAAAAGATAGATATTATGAAAAACTGATATTAAACTTAATATTCAAAAATGTATTTAATAGTCACCAAAAATATGCTGCGAAGGACCATTCGGCGTAGTAAGTCGAAATCGCCGATCAACTCGGTGATCCTTCCTTTGGTCATTTCCATCACCTTTTTGCTTTGGAATTCAGCATCCTAAAATTCTATAACATTGGGCGATCCAACACTGCATTGCGGAATCGTTCGGCGACACGCCGACTTCTCCTTTCTATCGCCGATTTGAGTTTTGCCTTCAGGGCTTGGCACATTGGAACTTTAGGCGAGATAACAGTCATTCAGTGACTCGCGCAATGGATTAGGCGATCAACAAGCCTTATTTTCTTCGTTCCTTCATCTGCCTTGTTCCTTGGTTGCCCATTAGTGTCCATGCTTCGTTCCTCAATCCATATACCTGAAAATCAAGGAATTCACATCAGTTATTGGCACAAAACAAGCATTTGAGGACACTAAATCTATCCAAAGAAAGCCCTAAATTAGTCCAAATTGTGGACTCATCAGCGACACACTGAATGGATCGGCAAAGTCAACTTTGATCGCCTAAAGTAACAGAAGAGAAGTGGTGAAAAGCCAAGCCAAGAAGGCAATGGAAAGGAACACTCGGCGCATCGTTGAACGGGTCGGCGAAGCCCGACTTATTTCGCCTAGTGACTTTAAAGCTGAAATTCTGGGAACGTATAAATGCAATTTTCAAAATAAGAAAAAGCGAATTCTTGAGTTTTTTAGAGTTCCCACATTGTCCAGTTCTGGTTTTTTGATCTCTAACATTCTAAACATTGTTCTTACACTTTCTGAGTAAAGATTTAGGGTTTATTTAACTTGGAATTCAATTTGAGCATTTTGAAGATTTGGGGATTGTTGCCCAAGTTGATGGAAAACATAGTTGGTAACGATTTCTTGTTCTTTATTATGTGTGGCTAAACCCCCATTCTTGGGGGTGTGATTATGTGATTGAATGTTTCAATTAGCTTATGGGTGTTATTATTTACTTATTTTATTGTTGATTTGAAGTTGTTTCAATTAATAGTTGAGTTTTAATTAATGAATTGTAGTTGCAAATACAGTTCTAGTTTAGCATCCTAAGCTTGCTTGAGAAAGAAGTTTTAGAATCAAAATTATTGGTTGATGATTGTAGTGATTGGATTATTGTAGATTAGCTTGATAAAGTGGGTCTGAATTCAATACTACCAGTCTAGCTTGAAAAAGTAGATTGATTGAGGTATTGAGTTGTTTACATGTGTTGTTCTTGTCGAGGTTCGAGAAAACTTGCTTGATTCGTGATAATTGATTGAGAAATAGCTATTACACATAAGGCATAGCCTACTGAAGTTCAACAACTTTAAGTAAATAATAATCACCATTTAGCGAAACAGCCATTCAATTTATCACACTCCCAAGGATCATTCTCTACTTGTTTACTCCCGATTATTGGTAGTTGTTACTTGTTCACTCAAATCCCCGTATTTAACATTAATTGTCAACCCCTTGTCATTTACTTTATTTGTTGCAAATATGTCTACTTCTACAAATGATTAGAACACCCTTTTACTTTGTAATCGAATTATTTACTTTATCACTCCCTGTGGGAATGACCCCAACTCTTAGTTGGGTTTATACTTATTAGCGACTACCTACCTTAGAATCGGTTGAAGTGTAGTTGAGCGTTATCAATGATGTCCACCAATAAGAGAAGAATGATAAGCTTCCAATATACTCATCATCTAGACCTCGGGCACAAAGAAACGAATAATCCCATCAGCAAATACACGAAATAAGTAAGGCTCTTCCCAGAAAAAAAAATTCACATCAGACGTGAATTTTCTTCTTTGGTGGAACGACAAATCCGAAGGCACCAAATCACTTGCCAAATAATTAGCGATATCTGCGAATCAAGGGATAAGATCAAAAGAAGCAGTCAATACATGTTCATCGAGGAATGCATCATTTATCTCAACTTTATCAGCTAACTTCATCATTGCCTTTTCTTCTAATCTGGACAAGTGATCAATCGCTTGGTCTTTTGTCCCCTTTCTATCTTTCACTTCAAAATCGAATTCTTACAACAACAATACCCATCTAATTAGTGTTGGTTTTTCATCCTTCTTTTCCATAAGATACATCAATGTCGAATGATCAGTATGCACAATGACTTTAGTGCCAAGAAAATAGGATCTAAACTTTTCAAACACGAAGACTATTGCAAGCAATTCTTGTTCAGTAACCGTATAGTTATTTTGAGAAACATTCAAAGCTTTGCTCGCATAGTATATAGAATGAAGAATTTTCTCTCACCTCTGCACTAATACTTCGCCAAGTGCCACGCCACTCGCAACACATATAAATTCAAACGGTTGTCCCCAATCTGGTGAAATGATGATTGGTGCAGAAGTCAACTTTTCCTTTAGCCCTTCAAATGCTCTCGGAAAAGCATCATCAAGCTCAAACTTTTACTTCTTTTCAAGTATTTTGCACAATGGGTGTGCAATTATTGAGAAATCCTTTATGAACCTCCTATAAAAGCCTTCATGCCCTATAAAACTTCTAACACCTTTTACAAAGATGGTTGGTGGTAGCTTTTCAATCACTTCAACTTTTTCTCTATCAATTTTGATTCCTTTCTGCGAAATTCTATGGCCATGAACTATAGCCTCTTTTATGATATACTGACATTTCTCCCTGTTAAGCACAAGATTGCACTATTCACACCATTTCAGCACTTGACCTAAATGTACCAAGCAATCATCAAACCAGAACCAACCACTGAGAAGTCATCCAAAAATACAACTATTATGTCCTCCACCATATCCGAAAATATAGACATCATACAAAGCTGAAAAGTTCTTGGCGCATTACACAACCTGAATGGCATCCTCTTGAAAGAAAAAGTCTCGTAAGGACAAGTGAAAGTACTTTTATCTTGGTCTTACGGAGCTATAGAGATCTGATTGTAGCCCGAATATCCATCTAGAAAACAATACCAACCCTTTCCAGCAAGATGATCTAACATTTGGTCCATGAACGGCATTAGAAAGTGATCTTTCTCAGTCTACACATTCAACTTGCAATAATCCATACATACTCTCCAAACAGTCACTGACCTCATTGGGATGAGCTCATTCTTTGCATTAGGAACCACAATGGTGTCTCCTTTCTTCGGCACGCATTGCACTGGACACACCTAAGTACTATTAGCAATAGGATATACAACTTCAGCATCTAACAACTTAATGATTTCCTTCTTTACAACCTCTTGCATCGATTGATTTTGCTCAATGCTTGGCTTGCTATCCGGCATGAGTTGAATCTTGTGAGAACAAATACCCAGTAGAATACCAATAATGTCAGCAATGGCCCATCCTATAGCCCTTTTGAATTGTTGCAATACCCATATCAAAGTCTCTGCTTTCCCTTCATTTAAATCAGCAGCAATAATAGCTGGTAAAATATTATTTTGGCCTAAGAACACATACCGCAAATAAGATTGAAGAGCTTTAAGTTCCAATTTTGGAGACTCAACAGTAGATGGTTTTGCAAGTGGAGTGTCTTAGTTCTTCAAGTCCATATAGCTTCTTTGGTTGACGACGAGAAATATTTACCCCATCAAGTGCAACAACTAGCTCATCATATTCATTAATATCATCTCCATCAAAGTTCATGATCACAGTCGCTAGTGCTTCAACACCTAATCTCTCTTCAATAGACACTTCTGGTTCTTCCTCAATAACATGATTCACCACCGACACGACTTAAATCACTTTCATGCTTCATTGATCCACAGATATTGAAAGTTAACTCTTCATTGTTTAATCTGAACTTCATCTACCCTCTTTTCATATCAACCAAAGCACGCCCAATAACAAGGAATGGTCTCTCTAAGTCGATAGGGACCTCAAAATCAAATTCACAATCTAGTATCACAAAGTCCGCCGGAGATATGAAAGCCTCAACTTTCACAAGGACATCTTGAAGTACCCCAATCGGTTTCTTCATAGTTCGATCTATGATAAGTAGTCGCATTGTCGTCGGTTTGGGGGGGTCATATGCCCAACTTCTAGTATATAGACTACGGCATCAGATTAATATTAGCACTCAAAAGGCACATAGGGCCTTTGCAAAAGGCAACATACCAATAGTACATGGAATAGTAAATATTCCACCTTGTTTAGCACTAATGATCTAGTAGCAATGTTGCAACTTGTCATCACCTTCAAAACTTGCAGCCCTCTTCTTAGTCACTAAACCCTTCATGAATTTTACGTAACCCGACATTTTCTCAAGCGCCTCAATCAAAGGAACATTTATGGACAACTACTTTAGCATAGCTATGAACCTACGATACTTTCCTTCTTCTGCTTTGTTTACTAACCTTTGTGGGAAGGGAGGTGCAGGTCTCAGCATAGGGATGATCTTTTGTGTCACTCCAACCTCCTTCTCGTTCTGATATTTCGGCTCTTCAACTACCTCAACTCCATCCTCATCTTGCTCTTTCGCACTATCCACTGCAGTCGGCATATGAGGGTCTATAGTCTGTTTTCCACGCCTAGTAGTAACTACCATACAATGCCCGTCATTCTTAGGATTCTGGATAGTATTTCTAGGAAATGTCCCTTGCTGACATGAATTTGTACTTGCGGATAACTGCCTCAACTATTTCTCAACATGTTTAATCGATATTGTATGTGACTCAACTTTTTGACCAATGCCCAATAAATCATTACGCATCTCTTTCACATTGTTATCGGTTGAATCAAATCTTTTGATCATCTTTTTCATCATATCTTCAATGTGATTTATACTCTATCTAGCATCTTGGTTCCCGCGTGGAACATAGGGTACCATTCTTGTTGCCATACACCATTTGATTATAATTGCTGTCACGATTACAGTTCCCATCACGGACATAGTTCCTTTTGCGATTGTAGTTACCATGGTTCTGACCTTGGTTTCCTTTACCTTGGCACCAATTATCCGAATCGGATGCTTGGGCGTTGGTCCGAAAATCCCCCGTCTAATCATTCACAAGATTCGCATCTTCCTCCTAAGTGTACTCATCAGTAGGTAGTGCTCTACTTTGGTAGCTCAATGCATTCACTTTCTCTGCACTTCTTCTCACATATTTCAACACCAAGCCAACCTTTGTTCTCAATTGGGCCATCTCCTCACGAATATCATAATTGGACTGACTTGGTGCAGCTTGGACTGCAAACGTATTCCTTTCGGTATTCAACATTCTAGTGCTCCATGCCTTATTATTCTTAGAGATTTTTCAAGTTTCTCTACAATATCTTGAAATGTGCTTGCCCCATAAGATCCTCCAGCAATAGTATATAGCACAGCTTTTCCATTATCATCTTGCCCTCTATAGAAATACTCGTGACTCGTCATCTATGTGGTAGTTAGGCACACTCCTCATAAACCTAGTGAATCTATCCCAAGAGTTTCTAATTGACTCGCCATGCAATTCTATGAAGTTATTGAGATTATACTTGAGGTTCACCTTTTTGGAAACTGGAAAGTACTTCTCCAGAAATACCTTGTGCAACCCATTCCAAGTAGTGGTTAAGTTATATGGCAACTCAGATACCCATACAGTAGCATCACATGTCAACGAAAGTGGAAACACCCTTAAGCCGATTGCATCCATGTCTAAATATGGTCGTCCCACACTACTCATATAAACACTCTTCACTTTACTTATACCTGCATATGGATCCTCCGAAGGTAACCTATCAAACAATCTTCTATGTGTAAGCATTTGCATCAGAAATTTGTTCACCATAAAAGTACGTCCATGAGGTAGTGGAGGAAAAATGATAACACCAGTTGATACCACAACATTATAATAAACCATGTAGTTTTTACAGACATCAGGTGCTGGTGATGAGTCCATAATTTGGACTCATTTAGGGCTATATTTTAATACAATTAGTGTCCTAAAATGCATATTTTGTGCTAATAACTTATGTAAATCCTTGAATTTCAGGTATTTGGATTGAGGGACAAAGCATGGACACTATTGAGCAAAAAGGAATAAAGCAGCTGAAAGAACGAAGAAAAGAAGGCATGAGGATCGCCTAACCCATTAGGCGAGTCGCCGAACGGCCATGGTCTCGCCTAATGTTTCAAATTCTAAGCCTTGAAGGAGAAAATCAAGTCGGCGATAAAAAGGAGCAGTCGGCGAGTCATCGAGCGATTCCGTGATGCAGTGCTATCTCACCCAAAGTTACAAAACTTGAAGATGTTTAAGGCAAAAGAAAAATGGCGATACAAATGACCAATGGGCGGATTGCCGAGTGGATTAGCGATCCCGACTTACTGCGCCGAGTGGTCCTTTGCAGCCCATTTTTTTGGCAACTATAAATACTTGTTTGAATTTTTAATCTAGTATCTGGGTTCTAATTTTGTCATTGTTTAGAGAGTATTCAGTTTTGAAGTTGAGAACTAAATAGAGAGACAATATTTCCTTAGCTTTGAAGATTTCCATTTCTAAGAAATTGGAAGTGGGTGTTGAAGATTCTTCAACTTAGACCTTTGTAAAGACTATATCAATCCTACCCAGTTGATGGAAACACAACTTGGTAACGATTTTTACCTTTTTACTATGTCTAGCTAAAACCCCAATTCTTGGGGTGTGATTATGTGATTATGGGTTGATTTAACTGCTGGGTATTGTTAATTGATAGTTTATTTGTTGTTTAAAAGTGATTTCGTTCAGTAATTGTGGTTGAATTTAATGGGTTGTAGTTGCAAATTCAATCTTAACTTCGTGTTTTTGGCTTGCTCGGGAGAGAGGTTGTAAAACCAAAATTACTAAAACGATGGTCCGTGGGTATTGGGTTGTCATAGGTTCAGCTCGAGAGAGTGAATCCTAAACCCTTTTACACACATTCAACTTGAGAATGTGAATGGACTAAAGCGAAGGTTGTGCTTCATTGCTGCTTATTGGTGTTCGAGAGAAACCAATTTGATTCGGGGTAAATTGTTCGAGAGAAAGTTTATCCCCACTAAAGTCTAGCTTATTCACTGATTTGCAGTTGTTTACTATTAATTGCAATTACCCGGTTGTTTACCATGGCCTATAATCCTATCACATCCCAAGAATCCCATCTCCATATCCGTATTTTCGTGTTATTTACTGTTTTAGTTGATAATTGAGTACAAATCTCCCTTTGATATTTGACACTTGTGTCACCCCAAACTTGAATTATATTTTTCTTCGTAAATGTTTTTTTAGCTATGATTAACTTGAGCATATTTATGCTTTTCTATTGATTCTTGAGTACAAACCATTCCCTTGGGACTCGACCCCAACTCACTGTTGGGTTATATTACTATTGAACGATCACTAATGCTTAGTATTGGATGAAGTATCTTTGATAGCATTACAAAATTTTATCAAAATGGCGCCGCTGCTGGGGAGTGGTGTTACTTGAGAATTTTTAGTTAAGTAAATTTTGTCCTTGTTAATTATAGTTGTACTTGCTTAATTTTTAGTCTTGGTTTTTGTGTTACTGTTTTTTAGCAGAGACTTTGAACATAGTTGGGATAAACGGTAGCCAAATAACTAAGACCAAGCAAGAAATGGAAGGGGACAACTCTTTGGTCCCACTATTAACTCAGCTGGATGATTTGGCCAAGAAAATATTAGAGGTCGAAGTCCAGTGCAAAAGAAAAGATAGATATATACCCCCTCATGAGCGGAGAAAGTCTAAGGACAATGAGAGTAGACGTGTCAAGGATACACTGTTAATCATTCTCCAAAAGATAAATGGGTCAGATAGAATGCTAGAAGAGATAAGGGAGAATGTTGAAGTGCTAAATCAGATGATTGGCTCTCACTCCAGATCAATCCAACTAATTGAAACCCTCATGGGTCATGTATTGCCTTATCTCTACCCAAATAAATAAGAGGGGTTACCTAGTGACACTAAGGTCAACCCTAAAAATGGAATTTGAATGAGGAGTTGTGTCGTGCCACGACGTTAACTAAGGCGCTTCTTGGGAGGCAACCCAAGGTTTTACCGCTTTTTGTTTGTGTTAGAAATAATGGTGTGTTGAATGTGCAGGTCAAAGTGTGGAAAGTAGTTGAAAAGTGCAAGTTGGCGAGCCAAAGCGCCAGTCGGTAAATCACCGAAGAGGTCGGCGATCTCGACTCAGACCGTCGATGGACTCAAGACAACTTTAAAGTGGAGTCTATAAAACTCGGCCATCCCAGGAAATTATTGGTGAGTCGCCGACCAGTTCGGCGATCTAGATCTAGTCCGCCGTTTGGACCTCCAAATTTACTCAAGGTCTTGTAAAACTTGGCGAGGTAAGTGACCACTCAGCGTGTCGCAGAGTGGTTCGGCGAGCACAACTAATGTCGCCGAATAGGTGAGAACTGGACGATTTTTAAAAGGTCAAAGGTTTAAACTTTCAAACCCTTCACTTTCCCTCACTTTCGAACTTCACAAACTCACACCCGCACTTTAGTTTCTATATTTTTGCATTTCTAGTAGTATTTTAGTCGTTGATTTGTGCTCGGATTGGGATTACTTTGCCGCCTAGCATTTCAGTCTTGATTATTCAGCACTAAAGGTTGGTTTTCTGAACACCAAGTTCAATTTTAGCAATTTTGTACTCTTATGCAAATGATCTTATCTTGTTGTCTTGTGCTGGGCCTCTCTGATAGTATTAGTATGTTCGGCTGCCTATTTTAATTTGATAATCTTGCATGTATTGCCTTTAATATTAGATTCTCGTAATGTTGTGCCTTAAAATGAATTAAATTTTGTGGGGTTGTGCTTGCATCTTGTTTAAGATAGCTGGGTGAAGTTTCAGTTGCCCGAATTTGTGCCGAAACATGTAATTTGCCCAATGATAGAGCAGGTGACATCATTCTTAAGGGCAAGAGTCGTTGATTTGCCAAATTTAGCAAAACCAGGAGGAAGTCTGAGTATCCCGAGGTAATGGGTGTTATGGGTCTAGTTTCAATTTGAGTTGTGCATGCTTTGATTTTGTTTTCGGGGGTTGCAGAGTTGAATTCGAGATGTTGGGTTGAGAGTAGGCACGTTGGATCGTTTGGCGAGCTGGGTCGAGCTCGCCGAACCACTCGGCGGTTTGCCGAAGTTCCCCATTTCGCCTTTAATTTGACGCTTAATGTGTTGTTGGGATCTATAACTTTCGGCAAGAAGTATGTGGTCTCCGAAGGCACTCGGTGACTCATTGAAAGTCTTGTTGTTCACCCCTTTGTCTGCACCTTTATAGCTTAATTTGCACTGTAACTTTCGGCGGGCTAATTCTTGCTCGTCGAAAGCCGTCGGCAATTCGCCGAAAGGCCTTTCCCATCGCCGACTTGCCAAAACTTTAGAGCCAGTCATGTTGGCGAGCTCGATCTAGCTCGCCAAAGTGATTCGGCGAATCGCCGACCGATTCGACGAGTCGGTCTGCAACTGATATTTTGTGATTTTGACTGAATTGCTTCTAACTTTTTCCCGATGTTTTGCAGAAATGGTTAGGCCTAAGGTTGCAGGTAGAAACATGCCACCCCGAAGGAAGGCTAAGGGGATAAAATTAAATGAGGATTCTGCTGCATCCAAGGCCAAAGCCACCA
Source organism: Solanum stenotomum (assembly GCF_019186545.1). NCBI lineage: Eukaryota > Viridiplantae > Streptophyta > Magnoliopsida > Solanales > Solanaceae > Solanum > Solanum stenotomum. Next base: position 37,748,565 of record NC_064282.1, read on the forward strand.
AACCTCCCACAACTGGTGGGAAAGGC
>NC_064282.1:37748725-37794498 GCF_019186545.1 Solanum stenotomum
TTGTTCGTTTACATATGATACATGGTCCATGTGGTGCATTAAACCCAACATGCCCTTGTATGAAAAAAAAAAAGGGTTATTGCAAATTCAAATATCCAAAAAACTTTTGTGCACAAACAACTAAAGGCAAAAGTTCATATCCAATCTACAGAAGATGAAATACAGGACAATCTGTAAAAATTGAAAGTCATATTCTTGATAACTCATGGGTGGTTCCTTACAATCCTTATTTGCTCAGCAAATTCAATTGTCATATAAATGTTGAGATTTGTTTTGACATTAAAATTGTAAAATATATTTATAAGTATATATGCAAAGGACACGATAAAATTGCATTTAATTTACACACCAATAATGCAAATATATAAATTGATGAAATAAAAGAATATCAATCAGCTAGATGGGTATCTCCACCTGAAGCTACATGGCGTATATATGCTTTCCCTATTAGTGAATTAACCCATGTGTATACCATCTTCAACTTCATCTTGATGGACAACAACTTGTATCTTTTAAAAGCACATACAATATTGATAAAGTTATAAATAATCCTATGATAAAAAAAACTATGTTGACTGATTTTTTTGCAATGAACAAAGTCAATAAAGAAGCTATCACTTTAAATTTATTATATAGAGAATTTCCAGAATTTTTTGTATGGTCAACTTCATATAGAATGTGGACACGTCGCAAACAAAGAAATGCAATTGGTTGTGTCGTAACGTGTCACCCAACTGAGGGAGAAAGATATTATCTTAGTCTGCTTTTAATGAATGTAAGAGCACCTAAATCATATGAAGATTTGCTCACTTTCAATGGAGAATATTGTGGTACATTCAGAGAATCAACAGAGAAAAGAGGATTGTTACTTTGCGACAATAATTTAACAGAATGTATGTCTGAAGCGGCGACTTATCAAATGCCATCTAGCTTAAGACATTTATTTGGTATGTTGCTAGCTTACTGTAATCCAAATAATCCTAAAGAGTTATGGAAAAAATTTGAAAATTCAATGTCTGAAGATTTCAACAAATACCCAGGTCTATCTTCAAAAGAAGTTCGTTATAAAGTACTAAATCATATTAATGATATTCTTTATTCAATGGACTGTGATATTAATGAATTTGACCTAATTCCATAAATCATAAAACCTTCTGCAATGGCTAAAGAGGCTAAAGATGTACTTTTCGAAAGAAATATAATTGTTAGTGAAAAAGATTTGCTATTACAAAGGCAATTAAATAGAGACCAACAAACAGCCTACAATACAATTCTGAATAGAGTTTTTTCGAATAAACCAGGGGCTTTCTTTATTGATGGCCCAGGTGGAACCAGTAAAATTTTTTTGTATCGTGTGTTGCTGTCTACTGTGAGACATCGAGGATTTGTTGCTTTAGCAACAACAAGTTTCGGTTTTGCAGCCTCGCTTCTTCCAGGAGGTCGAACAACACATTCCCGTTTTAAATTACCTATAGAAATTGATGGGAATATTAGTTGTAATATAAGTAAATAAAGTTCATTAGCGTCTTTAATTCGAGATGCAAAATTAATACTATGGGATGAAATTTCAATGGCAAAAAAAGAAATGATTGAGGCACTAGACTTGCTTCTGAAAGATTTAATGGAAAAAAATATTCTATTTGGTGGAAAAGTTATTGTATTTAGTGGCGATTTTAGGCAAACTCTGCCTGTTGTTCGTGGTGGTAAAAGAGAAGATTTTGTTTCTGCAAGCTTACTTTGCTCTAAAATTTGGAATGAACTTGAAAGACTACAACTGTCCGAAAATATGCGAGCAAAAATAGATCCTGCCTTCTGCCAATATTTGATGAGAATTGCCATGGAAAAGACAAAATAAATAGCTAGGGAAAAATTGAAATTCCGCGTTATTTTGTTCTTCCTTTTACTAATGAAAAGGATTCCTTAAATATTTTATTCAAACTTGTTTATCCCAATCTATATACATCTGCTTCAAATATTTCTTTGATTACTTCCCGCGCTATTCTAACAACCAAAAACGATTTTGTTGACGAAATAAATGACATGTTGATTATGCAATCTCCATCTAATATTAAAGTATTTATTGCTGTTGATGAAACTCTAGACCCAAAAGATCAAAGTGAATATCAAGACTTTATGCATACTTTAAACCCTCCAGGATTGCCTCCTTACAAATTATCTTTAAAAAAACATTGTCCAATTATATTACTAAGAAATCTAAATCCTTCAGTGGGTTTGTGTAATGGAACACAATTAACATGCGATGACTTTAAATCAAATATTATCAGTGCCACAATTTCTAATGATGATTTCAAAGATACTCACGTATTTATTCCAAGAATACCACTATTAACATCACAAGATGAAAAGATACCCTTTCAATTTAACAGAACACAATTTCCAATACTCTTATGCTACGCTATGACTATTAACAAAGCTCAAGGTCAAACACTAGATTTTGTTGGAATTTATCTGAGAGAACCTGTTTTTTCTCATGGCCAACTATATGTTGTATTATCGAGAGCTAAAAGTTCTAACTGTGTTAAAGTATTAATAAGACCGCCAACAGTTGAGGATAAAAATGATTGTTATACACATAATATAGTTTATGACGAAATTATCGCAAAAGCTTTTCTCTAAATTGATACTGCAGCAATTTACGGTAAAAACCTCCCCTTATTTCCTTTGACAATTTTACCTTTCAATCATTTTATATTATGTTATGCAATTTTGTTACTATCTATATTCTATTTGCTCATATTCTTATTATGCACTAACAACATCACAATATTATAATCACAGATCATCTCATGGCAGAAAGATTAACCATAAATGTCGTTACCAGCGAAACCAAAGAATGGACAGTTAAGGTGCAAGTCGTTGATAAGGGCCGACCTAGAGATAACCTGCAAAAAACCAATAAGTATCAACTCATGATTCTTTAACATGAAGAGGTATGACATTGCTTCTTTATCTAGAACTCAATCCTCACTTAAATTAGCTTCGCAATTACATTTATCCATGCCTAAGACATTTGTCATTCTCCATTGGTCTTCTCACTGTCTTCTTTTATAGCTCTATTATTTTTAGCTCACTCACTTTTTCATGAGTAAAGCAAACACAAGCTCTATTAGTTGTCAAAAATCATAGCGTGCAGCCAAAATGGAAATACAATTCAAGTAGAATCCTCTCATTATTCTTGCAGACAATACTAACACTTCAGATTTGACAATTTGTTTGAAAATGCTCTTTGCCTTATGAAGACTTCATTTACTTTTACTATTACTTAATATATACCTTCATGTTCCTGGCATACCTCGATGCTTTTCAATCATAAGGTCATATGCAAAATCAGTGAGATGAAATGAGTTTAATTTTACTAACAACAAATATATTACTCTTTAAACTTCGTTCATTTACTTTCAACTTCAGACCCCACTCATGGGATCAAATAGGGTATATGATTTTGTCGTCGTCAAATTAGTAATGTTTTGCTCGATTTTGATCGTTCTTATTTTTTAATTTATTCATACGATGTTTCTTATATTGTGTTCCACAAGGTCTGATTCAAGAGCTAAGACATCTATTTCAAAATTTCTTACACAAGACAGACACAAAGCTTGAATTTCATAAATAAAATTTTCAAGCTTTAAACTTATTTTATTACACTTTTGAGATGCATCTTCATTCCAATTAATATGGAATGATGTTAGAAAGCTAAATGCATTGTCAACTATATAAAGCTCTCAACATGTAAAGTCATTGTTGAGAACTCAAATAATAGCATCCACAGCTAAAACAAATAAAAACAATATGTTTAATTGTTGAAAACAACTTTACCTGTTAGCACTTGGATTATTATTTTTGCCTTTAAAGCAGTGGAAAACAACTTTATCACATGTTGTTTCGTATTTTTTAAATTGAAAATTACCAAAAGCTAAAAAATAGATGTCAAAACAAAGTGTGTACAGAAATGACCCTCGGGCCTTTTCGACAAACTTGATTCTGAAGTAGAAGAACCAAGGGGATGCCTAGACATTTCGATTTGAAAAATCTAATGCCAAATCACTGTTGGTCAAACTATCTTAGAATATATGTGCATTCTTATTGCTTCTATAGTTCTTGAGCTGGCTGTTTTGGTGACAAAACGTAAACTCTTGCAGCCATGCCATTGATATGAGTTGTACATTCTTGCATCAAATCTTGCAGATAGTAGTGCTAATTTCTCTTTTCTTTCTACAGAAGCTTGCAATGACACTATTTTCTTGACTCGCTTTTGGTGGGCATTGTAGTGAACAACTTTTGATTGTTACTGGATTAACTATTCCATTGTAGTGGAAATTGTAAGAAATAATTTCTCTTTATATGAGATCATGTTTATTCCAAATTGAGCTTGTATATTACTATCTGCCATCTTTTATAGAATTAAATAATTTCATTGATTCTTAAGTTCTTATATAATTGACCATACTTAATACCAATCGTCATTAAGTGCATAATTATTTATTGCATTAGCTGATCTCTTTTTTAATGTGTTTAATTTTTATAATAACTTTTGTGCTCAGTTTTAGAAGAAGAATTTGTGTTCTTCAAATTGTTTACTTGATCCAAAGTGTATTGGTTGAGTCTCATGATTTATGGTACTCTATTCATTCTAGATATTTCAAATCATTCCGCAGAATTCTCCTTAACATTGTCGTGCATTTGGCATAAACAAAAGATATGAGGTTACATAATCTGTATCACTAATGATCTTTACAGAAAAGTCATTAGTCCAGAAGAGCCAAATTTTATTATTAATGTTAGAATAAAATCCCTGTAGCAGTCTCATGTAGTAATCTACTTGACTTGCTTGGACAAAAAGTTCTTGGAGACTAATAAAAGTAATATTTTACTTATTTTTGATAGTTATGAGCCTTCCAAAAACTGTCAAAATTATTGCACTCCTTGTGTTTCATCAGATTGTATTTATAACTGGAAACTAGCAGCGTTAGACCTATTCATATCTCTTTAACTTCCTTTTTATCTCTCTACATAGGAGTATCTTTATGAGTTAAAGATATTCATTTATTGATGTACATTCTCAGCAAAATTCACCGAATCTTGAATGATTTACCCCTGTTTCCCAAGTAATTTAAATGGTATTTATGTAGAAACCAACAACTGCTTTGTATAGCTGAGCCATTTATGTAGTATTTTTGCTCAACAGTACTAGCCTCAATGAATATTATGTTTGTTCACACTTATTTGTACTTGCAAACAAATAAAGTTCAATAATAGTGTTGCCATGATTAATCATCTGAATACAGCAATAGTCCCTTTCTTTATCTGCAACACTTCTGCCTGCTACCACCCCTTCCCAGAAATTTTAATATGTGTCATAAATTGACTATCTTCAGACGACATTTGTCCAATGTGTAGCATGCCCCTTTTATGCATCTTTAAGCTATATTCATTGTTGGCACACACATTTTGAAGTTAAAACTTTAAAATTTAAGTTTTGGAAATAACCATGCTTTCTACGTGGAAAAAATTCAACTTCTGCCACTAAAAAAAAACTTTACAAATTTTAGATTAAACACACAATTTTCCTGGCTACAAAATAATATAATATGTGAGATTTAACTGACTCAATTGTATTTTCTGTTTTCCATAGGAAACACAAGTCCAAGGAATTATGTATGGCAGCGATATAAAGAGTTATGCTGAATTGTTTCTTCCATACCATACCTATTTGATATCAGTTGCAAGTGTTACCGAATCAAACCATGCATATGAAATTCCAATCAACACTTTCCTTTGGACAATTGACAAAGGCACTCTCATTGAACCAATAGAAGAAGTTGAGCCACCAGAAGATTCACTGCCACCACCAACACGGCTTACTCTTACAATGTTCGACAGCTTCCACCATCAACCTGAAGGATTAGAATTTGGTATTACAAAAGTTAACAACTTATACTTCTCATTAACTATAATTGTCTAACAACCTCAATTCTTTTCTAATTTATACACTACTTTTCTCCAAGATGTCCTTGCCATTGTGGTTAACGTCGCCTTGCCAACGTGTGCAGCCAATGGATCAAGAATTCAAGAATTGATTATAATGGATAATCAGTAAGTATACATTTATTATCATTTTCAGTTTTTCTGTTGTTCTTTTGAAACTTTTATAACAAATTAACTCCCTTACAAATTCATCCTGACGGCTCTTCTAAAAGAAAAGTCAATCTTAATCAAACCTTTTTACATTTGAATGAATAATACAGAAGGTAAGCTTCAAAGAAAAACAACTTTGAATTCTCCACATGCTCATGTCTCAAACTCTAATGGAATCAACTTTTCATATATGTTTTCCCCTCTATTGTAAGATGAACAGTAGCTCTCTTCTCTTTCTATTAGAACACCACCATAAGTTTTTCTCCCTTTTTTCTTTTTATTGTCCAGTCTTCTCAGGCATCAAACTGTTAATTTAAGTTAAATTCATTAACTAAGTTATTGAAAAAAAACTAATCTTTAGGCTGCAAAAATTGATTTGAGTTGCATTTGTAAAGTAATTGTTAAAAAAAAAAACAAATCTTCAGGCTGAAAATATTGTTTTGAGTTGCATCTGTAAAGTGACTATTGGGTAAAAACCTTAATCTTCTGACTTAAAAAACTATTTGAATTACATTTCTAAAGTAACTATTTGAAAAATACGATTGCATACGAAATGATCTCTCTGCCAGCTTATATATAAGTCTGTTCCTTAACTAAATAGATAAAAGTTGTCTTTCTTTCGGTTAATGGCATTTATGAGCTCTTTCATTTTGCACTATGGTTGTATTATGCTTACATTCTCCCAATTCTCCTCTCCTCCAATGGTTTTTTACCTCATTCAATTTGATTGCAATACTATCCTCTTTGTAAAAAAACCATACAACAACTGAAATCTTTTTTTATTCTTCTTACCCCAGGAAGAAACCCAAAAAGCTTACACTTTGGGAAAGCTTCATTGATCATGTTGGAATATATATTGCGGAACAACTTAATCAATATCCAATCATCCTGGCCAGAAAAATTGCAAAATCAAAATCATATGCAGGTAAACTCACACACTAATATCATATTCTTACAAATATCAAAGCACTTAACTTACATTCAACCATTCCAATATACAGGATTAACAAGCAGGTTTGCCACAACAATTCAAATCAATCCTCCATACTCACAGGTTGCTGCACTCAGAAAATGGTATTTACTTCCACAAAAATTAACTACCGACAAATACATATGCATATCCATAAACTCACATTTACTTGTTTAAATTTATATTTCTAGGGCCACATCAAATGAACAATTGCTGATCGCATACACCAAAAAGAGTATAACTTCAACAGGTTCTCTTCAGCTTATTCCTTTTGAAGATGAGATCATATCAATTGCCATTGGACATCAACATCTTCCGGTAAGAACAAATGCAAATTCCACAGATCATCATGTTGTATGTTTCTTCACACTTTCCCACAATCTTCCAGGGCCAAATAGTTTGCATACAAGCTGAATTTTCGCTATTGGATGAAAATCAACAATTCTATGTTTTAGCCTGTTCAACATGCAAACAAATATTTACTAGGCTTCGTTCACAGAGGAGATTCTATTGTGCAACTTGACGCCGTTCCGCAAATCTTATTATAACAATCACTAAGATATCTTTAACAAAACTTCAAGCAGTGCATGTTCAATAAAAAAACATTTTTCCCTCTTACTATCCACGTTTATTATCATGACTAACCTGCAGACAAATATATTCTATTTCTAAACCATTCAATTCTATTTTTCACTTGCTATAGAAGTTTATCTGCACCCTAAATTCCTCTTTTTGCCTTTCCACCTAAATGCATTTTTATATGCTTTACTTCCCGACTAACAACTTTAAATCATCCTCTTATCTACTCTTACAATAGATGACAATTTGACATCACCATCACAGACAACAGTGGTTCAGCAACAACACTAATCGCAGACGAAGCTGCTGAAACAATGTTGCATCTCACTTCAGAAGAAATCTACGACATTCGCTGCACTAAGGTATATATTACAGCTAATTAAAATAAATACAATATAAATGCCTATTGTTAACTAATCTTTTCTTATCCATCAAAATCCAAACGCCTCCCAGAAACAAATGTTGCCACTTGCAAATGTGACAAGACAATTAACTGGAAAGACATTCACCATTCAAGTCAAAAGAGTCATTTGCTAAAACTATGGATGGAACTCCTGCAAAATTAATTATCTTGTCGTATGTGGAAAAAGAAAACATCATTAGTGCACCATCATCACCAGCTCCAATGAACACAGCAGCAAGCAGCAAAAGGAAAACTGGAAAAGACAAGGAAGAAGCTACTTCCCATAGCAGGCATGCTCCAGAGCCCAAAACTCCCCCTCCAAAACACTATAACAAGGTATATAAACTTCTGCATAAAACTATGCCATTTTTACTTTTCAGAACTCCTACTTCCTACTTTCAAAACTTCAACTAACAGCTGCATTTTATTTTTTTTATCAATGAAAAACCATGCCACCTGCGTTTTGCAATATGGTTGGAGCCATTTTCTATCGCTGTAGCAACCACATCCATAACAAATAGCTTTCCTTTTGCCTATGTAAATAAAATGTACATACCTATATTATAGAATTTGGCTCCAGCACCTAATATATAATTTTGGTTGTGCCACACTTGTTATATATTTAATATGCCATCTTCATATATGTGCCTCCCTTGAAATGTTGGCACGGGCCACCCACTTCTAGTATATATATATATATACTACTTAACAACAACAACAAAAGGAAAAAAAGGGTGTCTTTGGAAAAAATAATAACTATGCCCCTTTGCTAAAAGTAGAGAAAGACTAATTTTTAATTAGTTTTTTTTTTCAAAAAAAATATTTGAAGCAATTTCAGAAATGAGCATACTAGTAAAATTTTCAGTTTTACAAAAATAGTCACATTCCTTCCTTAAGAAAATTGCAAAAAATAGCCAATTTTTTTTCTAATAATTAAATTACTAACCAAAATATAAACAAATTGATATTTTTGTTTCAATAATCATTTTCATATATTAAAATATATATATTTTTAAAAAACCAGAATTTACAAAATGACCAGATTTATATTTTTTTTGCAAAAATGACCAGTTTTTTGTTTTTGCTTAAAACGACCAAAAACTAAAATACAAGAAAAAAGACTTTGATTTTTTTTTTCATTTTTCTTCTTCTTTAGCAAACATGTATTAACCCCATAATACAATAAAATTAAACTAAACACCTCATTAATAATAAACACATATGTACATAATAATAAAACATAATCCTATCAAACATCACCATATGCATGGCTAAATCAAACAAACTTAATATAAACAACTTAATCAAAATATAAAAGAAACATGATTCATTAATGTAAGATTACATTGCGAAATGTAAAAAGAAATATCTAAAGGTGATGACAAACATAGTGGAAGCAATACTAGTTGACCCACAAATCCACATAAAAATGATTTTTTATTTTTCTATTCTATAATATTTCCTTTTTTTTTTGTTTAGAAGACTTTGGTACTCTCTATTCTTCTTTCTAATTTTCTTCTTGGTCTTGTTCTCTCTTTTTTCTGTGTCTTTTTTTCTCTTTCAAAAATTTTCATTCCTTTCCAAAATCTTCTCTCAAAAATCTTCTTCAAAATCCTCCTCTCCTTTTTTTTTTCCAAAAATGAAAGAAGAGAAGGGCTTAAATAGATTGAGAAGATGAAATATATTTTCTTTTCTTAAAAACTAAACACCCAATGCATGCTTGAACATTTTTCTTTCCAATAAAATTTTTTCTCTTCTTAATGAACACTAGTTTTCTTCCCAATGAGTCACCCAAAAGAACCAATGAAATTTTTTATTTCTCTTTTCTCTTTTCTCTTTTTCTAAGAGAAGACAATGGAAAATGACTTCATTGCCCTTTAGAGGACCACATTTTCTTTATTCATTAATTGAATAAAAGATCAATGGCCATCTGATTTTTTTAAAAAGAAAATAGGTCCATTAAGTAGGATCCATTAGATTTTAGAATTAATTACCTATATAGATATCTTTATGTTCCATAATTCCCATTATTTCCTACCATTTCTAAAAATTTCCAAAATCCCTTATTTTACTCCCAAAACCAAAATTCTGGATACATAACTCCCCACTCCCCAAACCCACATTTATCACTTCCTGATTTCACTCCACAAATCTCTTCCAATTTTTATTTTCATGATCTTTTCAATTAATTGCTCCGTTAGTTTGAAATTTGAAATTAGTCTCTTTCCTGTCAAAATAATTTCTCTCGAAACTTCAACTGCTCATATCCCCTCTTTTGAGCAATCATAGTATTGTGTCAATGGCTACCGACGTCAGTTCATATCGAAATGCAACAACCAAATCTATGCTGCTATCGGAGATCGGGTTCATGCTATCGACGTAGTTTAGATCAGAATGTGATAGCTAAATGCTACTCTAGATCGTGTTCATCATTTGTTTTCAATTTTTTTCTTCTTCAACCTGGAAAGCAAAGGTTGTTAAAACCACCAAAAGGTGTGTGTGTGTGTTGGGGGGGGGGGGGGTCAAAAATTTGCTCCTGCAATTTCTCAACCATCCTTACCTAAGATAGTATGTCGATCTTCTTTTATGAATTGTTGAAACTGTTTTGGTTAGTTAATCAAATAATGATACATTAATGAAAATATAATGTTTCATATTGTAATGTATCAATATTTAAGTTTAATCAATTGATACACTACACCCTCATTTTGTTCATTATTTGAGGAGTTGTTGTAATTTTCTGAAATTATTGATACAAATAATGTTCAATAGTGTATCATTCAAAACATGTATATTTTCAGTATGCATCAGATACAAAAGTTTGCTAAAATGTATCAGATACAAACATAAGATAAATAACAAGTTACTGAGTTAACTGTACTCCTTTCTTTATATCATGTTTAAGGGTTGAGCAGTTTTTGTATCATGTTCAACTGGTGGGCATTTTTGTATCATGTGTGGAGTTGTCGTAATTATGTGGATTTATTGATACAAAGATAATGTTCATTGGTGTAACATTCAAAACATGTATTATTCAGTGTGTATCAGATACGTAAAATTTACTAAAATGTATCAGATACACTGCAAGTTACTAATTTAACTGTACTTATTAATATATTTGTTAGCAATTGTTTGTTCTAAAACTACAAATACAGATTGATGATACTATCAAGAATCAACAAGAAATGGAGGATGTTTCAGAACTCTAACCCACAGATGAAAATATTCATGATACTACCAAGAATCAACAAGAAATGGAGGATTTTTCAGAACTCCAACTCACAAATGAAAATATTCATGTTACTACAGAAGCAAGTGAGCAATTGAATGTATTAGTATGATCAGAAAATTTAGTACTATGATACATTATCAGATGTTTGATACATCAAATTTTGCAATGTATTCATGACTTATACATTGCAAATTCGGGCTCATTTTTTTCATCTCCAAATACAATTTTACACCCATGTTGTTCTTAATTTTCAATGGAGATGAGTTATAACCTTCTACGATGTATCTGATTTCCAAGTTTTACCTAATCTCATCGATCTCCAACTCGACTGAAATGATGGCTTTAAGATTCATAAATGAAATCGATGTCCAACAACAATTTCATCACTTTTGTAACCTTCATAATTCATCTCACTTACCCAAATTCTTGAATCTGTCAACAAAATTGATATATTCATATTGTATCAGCCAATTTTATCGAGTAATTTGTTCTTCACGATTTGGGCTGCAATGGCGGCTTGATGGAGATGATGGAAATTTGAATTTTGAAATATGTGAATTTGTTAAAAATTGGGATGGATGGATAAGAATCCCTTATGCTTGAATCGTGGGATTTATAATCAATTTTAGGTTAATTTTCTTAATAAAACACAACAACCAACTATTTTCCTTATTAGGTGCAATTGCCAGTTTTTGCAATGTATCACACATAATGTATCCGAACGAAACTTATGTATTCTGGATGACTTTTATTTTAAGGGATTTTTGTAAAATAGAAAAAAATAGGGATATGATGTAATTTAGATTTTACATTATGAGATTTATGTAAGTTATACTTAATTTTAATCATCCAAATCCAAAAGAAAAATCAGCCCATTGACACAAAATTCAAACATTTTGAAATAAAAATTTACTAAATAAAATTTAATAAAAATAAAATAAAAATACATGAATAAGAAAAATAATCTTATTTTATATATATATATATATATATATATATATATATTATAGGAGCACTTAAATATGTCAAAAATTAAGTGTTCACAGACATCATCCGGTTCAAGCTCATATACTTAAGACGAACAATTTAGATTTTTTAAGAGTAGAGTTGCGAAGTGTTATAGAATGATTCGGGTCTTAGCGTAAAAAAATTAGGAGTGTTACAATATCTTCCCCTTGGGATCATTCGTCCTCGAATGACGGCTAAACTGAACATGGAAAGGAAAAGAGTTACTCTAGCTATCTTTCTGACTTCTGAACTTGCCTACTAACATAGGCAGAACTGATTCATACTAAGAGTTTGAAATTGTCTATATATCATAAGTCAAGAACAATATTGTTTTAAATATAGTCACGCTCTATCTGAAGTTAGTTTACATGAAACAAAGGTATCTAGGCATGAACAAGAGGGCTGGATTATAGACTCAGGGGCTACTAATCATATGACACCTCACTCTACCATGCTTGAATGTAAGCAACAACGTCCATTGGATAGAACTAGGAGAGTACATTTGCCTAATGGTGATGCTGCTAATGTCACACACATAGGCTCATGTCATGTGACTCAAAATGATACAATAAAAAATGTCCTAATACCTGACTTTAAGTTCAACCTTTTGTCGGTCTCCAAAATTACTAAGGACTTAAATTGTGTTGTCTCTTTCTTCCCTGACTTTATGATATTGCAGGACCTCTACAGTGGACAGGTGAAGGGGATTGGTAGAGAAAATGTAGGTTTCTATTATTTTACCTACTCACAAGACCAATAGAGACAAGAACACACACTGTTTAACAACACAAGCTACTCATGATACGTACTCAGCTGATTCTCAGGTTCTATTGTGGCATCAAAGGCTAGGCCACACATCACCAAGTGTTCTCACACGTGTTTGATTTCCCTCCCATTCAATGCTTTAAAGAAGTTCATACTTGCACCGTTTGTCCATTAGCTAAACAACATAGATTGCCCTTCTCTCACAACACTACTGTATCTACTATTCTTTTTCAGCTCATACATATAGATGTTTGGGGTCCCTTTAACACTCCTACTCATGAAGGTAATAGATTATTTGTAACTGTTGTTGATGATTGTAGTAGAGTGTTGTGGGTTTTTCTTATGAAATTGAAGAGTGATGTTTGTGTTGTGTTGAAAAAATTCTTCATTATGGTGAAAACTCAGCTTAATTCGTTGGTTCAAACCATCAAAACTGACAATGGTTTTGAATTTGTTAAAGCTAAATGCTCCAAATTGTGCACCAGCCTAGGTATTATTCATCAAAGAACCTGTATTCACACTCCTCAGTAAAATGGGATTGCTGAGAGAAAACATAAACATATACTGGAAATAGCAAGGGCAATCAAATTTCACGGCACATACCTATCAGATTGGGGTCATTGTATTCTTGGTGCTGCCTACATCATTTACAGGCTTCCTACACCTGTATTGTTTGGCAAGTCTCCCTATGAAGCCTTTCAAAAAGTAAAGCCTTCTCTGAAGCATATGAGTGTCCTAGGTTGTTTATGTTTTGCAAAGAATATGCATATTCATGACAAATTTCAGCTTAGAGGTGTAGTTGCCATACACATGGGATATAGTGAACACACTGAATGGTATCTTTTATATAATCTCAAAGACAAACAGTTCTTCCTCTGTAGGGATGTTATGTTCAGAGAATCTGTGTTTCCCTTTGCTGTTCTAGCTTCCACTGCATGGAGGCTATTTCCCACCACTTTTTCCTCAGACACTGATCCTGCTATCATTACTCCTACCTTTTGCTCTTGTTGATCTAGCAGTTCATGATGAGCCTGATCCCACTATTGCCCCAATTATACCTGATCAAAGAAGGTCTCAGAGGTACATCAAAGCACCTTTATGGATGAAGGACTATGTAGCTTCTGTTAAGCTCAACCATGACTCCAAGACAGTCTATTCCATTGACCATTAATATCTTGCATATGGTCATTTTATTTCACGCTTTGGTACTGATGTGGAACCTTCTACCTTTGAGGAGGCCTGTACAGATCCTAGATGGGTGGAAGCAATGTCTGCTAAAATAGCAGCCCAGGATGCCAACAATTCCTCCACCTACAGGCAAGAGAGCTATTGGCTGCAAGGGGATCTTTAAAATCAAATACCAAGTTTCTGGTGAGGTTGATAGATTTAAAGCTAGATTAGTTGCCAAAGGGTTCAATCAAAGGGAAGGCCTACACTACCAAGAGACCTTCTCACTAGTGGTTAAAATGGTTACGGTCAGAAGTGTCTTAGCCCTTGCTGCAACTGAACAGTGGCATATCCATCAGTTAGATGTTTCTAATGCATTTCTTCAGAGATGACTTACTTGAAGAAGTCTACATGACACTTCCTCAAGGATTTCAGGTTCCTAAGGGATTTAATGTGCAAGGGGAGAAACCAGTATGTAGGCTCATTAAATCACTATATGGGTTGAAACAAGCTCCTAGGCAATGGAATGTAAAACTCGCAGAGGCTCTCATCAAACTTGGCTTTGCTCAAAGTCATTTAGACTATTCACTGTTTATAAAAAGGACTGGTGCATCCTTGGTGATAATTTTTCCAATGTGTGTTCTCTAAGGAATATATGCTTAGGTATTATCTTGAAATGGCTACACCTGACAATGATACATCAGAATATCCAGGGATAGTGGACAAGGATTCCACTCCGAGCAAAAGGGAAGATGAGTAGAGCTATCTTATGGACAATTTATATATATATATATATATATATATATATATATATTCCATGAATATTTATATTTAGGCCAGTGGCAGAAATGAGAATGCAAATCTTTTTCTTCATACGGAACTTGATATGTTTTTTCATTCTTTTAGGGAAACATTTTCCTTCATACAAATACAGCGACAAAATTATGATTGAATACGACTCTCTCCACTTACCACTCTTCAAAATTGTTCAAATAAAGAAGGGCTAGAATAGTTTACGTTAACTCAGAGAAGTTCTACATGCTGCCAGGCTAAAAGCTTCATCATTTTCCAATTGTCAGACAAAATCGAACTTGGATGGAATTGAACAAGACTCGGTAAATGCATAAAAAAATAAGAAGCCATTATAATTGAGAAAATAAGGCTTTAGTACATGCAAAATATCTGCTTCTAAGCAGTCTTTTTCTGAATGTAGCTATCAACTAAAAGAGAAAAAAATTGCAGTCATGACACAAACTGGCAAAATATACTATTTGCCAACTGCCAAGAGTATTCTCTACTAACTTGAACATGCTTGAGCAGACATAGCAGCCATTTTCTCACTCGTAATCCCAGCATTGCAGATGTTGGCGATACCACGTACATGTTTCCTTCCATAAGCTGTTAATCTTCCGCATTGTACCTCAAATATCTTGACCTATTATAAGGAGTTGAGTAGTCATGTTCTCATCAAAAGAATAAAACACGAAAATTGAACTGAAATACCACAGAAAACATTGCTTTTTTTTGGCCAAGGTAAATACTTACATAGGACTTAAGGCAATCCCAGTTGTCAACAAGTGGTTGTCCAGCAGGTCGAACACTGTGTAGTACCTCATTACCTTTTTCAACACCAAAAAGAAGCTCCCCTAGATGTTTTACATTGTAGTCCACTTGACTTCTCTTTGACATAACTTCATTTAGTTTCACATGAGCTTTATATTTCTCATCGGAGCCTTCAGGAGCATTGTTGTGCTGCAAACATTAAGGAAAAACATAACTAAAATCATGTGTAGGAAGATGAATTCTCCATCAAAAAGAGATAGGAACGTACTTTGGTGAGCAAATAGAAAAGTTCAGTACTGCGCTGATCCACATTCCTTGATGATGATGTCGAGAATGACTTTGCATCCACAGAGTCATGACTGTGATTTTTGGAAGTTTCACCCATATACGTGGCGAGAGGATCAAAACTCACCACTTTATCACCATATTCTTGGACATGGGAGCCATAGTTATAATATGTTAAGTTGGCAGCAGTTCTTTTTGCAACCTGAGAGACCAAATGAAATCATTGTATTTTTTAAACAAATAGTTTAGAGCATATACAATATTTGTCCATAACAATATAAACTCTTACTCGACTATACTGCCGATGCACGCTGTTAGTTTTTCGATCTTGTACATCACTGTTCATAGTTGCAAACAATAATTAGTTTGACATAATACGTCATTTCCAAGTATAAATGATAGGAAAAAAAATACAAGAATTTGTACTTGGCATACTCCTTCCTAACAATGTGGACTACAAAAATTGTTTATACCTATCTTCCATCCAGGCAACACTGTACAAGTCTCCCAAGCAAACACCCTTAAACTCGAGAGGGGGACACTGACCCAAACAGGAATCAACAGGAGTACTCTCGCCACAGTATGTGCCATAACTGTCTTCATCAGGTTTCGCTGAAGTCATGACATAAATATCAAGTCCTTCGGGGAGAAGACCATCAAACATGCTTCCAGACTCACAGGCTTCTAGGTAAAACACCTGAACATCATCCAACATAAAATACAAACTTTAAATTTCACTGATCAAACATTCGCGCAAGCCTGAAAAAACTAAAGCAAGCAAGTTACCAGTCTGTCATACGTCCCTGAAGCATGCTTCTTTTTCAACACGTTAACTAGATCATGTGCAAAAACCAATTCTCCACTTGGCATTGCTGATAATAATAAAAACACGAAAACAATTATGCATATCCTAATCAGTTTCAAAGAATCACAAATCAAGCTTCGATTTACAATCAGTATAATTAGCTTAATTTTCCAATTACCTAACCATGTCATTAGGTGGCAAGTTCCTAACATCAATTACTTATACACATTCACAACTACAGCCACACTTGGGATTTGGAATTTGTCGTTAGAATGTGACATTTTCACAACTTCAAAATGGGGTTTTATTTCTCACACAATCATTCCACTAATACTTATTATGTTAGGAAGTCACATTTCTTCTTGATTCTAATTCTTTTCAGCAAACAAACTGGCTTTCTAAGATAATAACTACTCCCTCCGTCTCAATTGAAGTGTCACGGAGTAAGACTAAGCAAAATTAATGTGAGAAAGATACTTACCAATAACTCCAGTGCCACCATGATCAGCATAGTAGATGAAGATATGGTCATTTGGACCACTCTTCAAAACTTTCCCACTTCCCCCAACAACACCACTTTTGTTTGCAAGGATGACATTGAAAAAGTTTTTAGCATTTACATCATCTCCTACATAATCCTGCTTCAACAAAAAGAGAAGAGAAAACCCCTCATTAGCTAACAAACACTCTAATAATCTTGAAAATTTTCCAAGAAATTGAACACAAAAAGAACAAACCTTAGGGACACCTTTGTAAACATCATGGCCATGTGGGTTATTGATGATGACACCAGGTCTAGGGTTTTCTGTATTGTTAGCAATATCATCGTACATGAATACAATGATATTCTCATCCTTAAGACCACCAGCCTTCAGTATTTGGTAAGCGTGACACACATCAGCCTGAAATCATGCAATCAAGTTACATTCGAATTTTTGTAGTTGTCGCCCGCTTGTTTAACTTAACACAAAGTTTAAAAGAGAAAACAACATTATTAAAATTTGTAGACTAGCTATAAATCATTAATAACAATATAAGAGTATTTTAAATTTAAATTGTTTTCGTTTGTACAAAGGTAATTTGGACTTTATTACTTTCTCTGACTTCATTCATTATATGTCTATTAAACACAAAATGTTGTAAAATAACGTGATTTTAGACTTAAAGTTGGTAGTAATTTGATATTTAGTAGTACCAAAAGAGTTTAAAATTTTAAGTCAAATCAAAGTGTCATATTTTTATACTTATAAATCAAATCAATTATAGTTGGATTTTTTAACTCTGGATTTTTGTGGAATTCTTGATTTTCTTTTTTTTTGTGGTTCGATGTGATTCATCTTTAAGCAATAGTTGTAGGATAATCAAATTCAACTATCTCAAGACATGTATGACACTTAAAAAATCAATAATTGCCGCATGATTCACAAAATACAACAAAGTTGATAGATGTTGATGAAGATATAATCAAACCACTCCAGTCACCACAAATAAATCGTCAAACATTCACATCGTCGTAAGCCAATCACACCAATAATGTCATCTATCCATCATCAAGACAATCAATCAACGCTTGTAAGAAATTGAATCATAAAAAAATGTTAGGTGATATATATTTTATAAAAAATAAATAAATTAGGATGACAACCTGATGCCTATAATTAGTCCATTCATTGGAGCCAGCAACTAGGACAGCCCATTTTGTTCCTTTTGTGTTTTGGGTTAAGAACTGAGAGATACTACGACCTTCAATATTAACAAATATTGAGACCAAAACAAGGAAAAATACACCAATAATACTATACCTAGATATCATTGTATTTGAAATTAACAAAGAAACCAATCAATTAGGATGGAGAATATTGAGCTTGGTGTATGGCAAATTTATAGCAAATATGACAAGAACTTGACAATTATTTATTGCACTGGCATTTGGTTATAGATTATGAGGATATATATATATATATATTTATTTATAAATGCTTGTTAGACCATATCTTTTGAGGAATTAGCTTTAATTTTTATTTGACCAATCTTTAAATAATTATTTGACCAATTTGACAGGATTTTCTCTTATATTTAATTAGTAAAATTACCCGCATCTCGCGCGAGAATATAATATCAAAGAATTTATAAAATAATACTTATAACCTATCAGTCATTAAAACTAAAACACTATATTATCTTACATACAAGATTACATAGTAAATAACATTAATAATGTAAAGGAAAATGATAATTATAACTAGGGGTGTTCATGGTTCGGTTTGGATCAGTTATTAGTTAAAACCTAAACCAAACCAATTTAATCGGTTTTTAAATTTCTAAAACCAAACCATAGATACTCAACTCAAATGCAGAATTAAACAATAGTGAAGGTGCAGTTTATATAAATCATTTAAAACAGTAAGGAACAACTCAATATACATATATAAAAAGTAATATAATTCTGTGGGAGTTTCTTTAACCGGCAACTACCACTATGAGTTATGTGATGATACAACGTCTCACCCACGCTGCCAGAACTGTCCTATAACTTGTCGGGATATAGAACACTCAACTATGTGGATCCACTAGTCTATGCTAAAAAGCACTAAGGAATCATCTAAAAAGTATGACCATTTAATTTATACCCACGTTGGCTACATGGTTTATGGAGACATTGAGTTGTTATAAACTCGTCCCCACATCGGTGCTCAATACTACTCCCAAAATACTCAGCTCATATGTTTTAAAACAAAAACTTTTTCTATGGTTTGAGATAATTACTCAAAAACTAGCTCAAAGGCTCTCTTGGAAATCAGTGTTTCCTCTCTTGTTTAAAATGTGAAAACATTTACTCATTTGGGAATACTTAGTCCCCATATAAACTCTTTTGAAGAAAAGAACTTCATTTGTTACTCTTACTCAACTCAACTCAAGTCTTAAAACAAGTTTAAAACATTTGCAAAAGACTTCTTGAAAAGACTCTATGAACTTTCTAGATTTGGCTCTTAACTTTCCTTGAATTTGAATTTATGGATTCAAGGATTGTGATTTGTGATAGGAAAGATCTCGTGATGTTCTTTTTCTCAAATTCTCTTTAAATTCAGATACCCAATATATATGCACAAGAATCTAACTCAAACAACTCAAGAAAACAACGCTATAACCTCAATAAACTCCTTAATCTCAACCCAAATTCAAGAACGAAAGCAATTCAAGAACACACATCAAGAACATTCAAACTTCCAATCTTTTATGACGACTTCACGTTGAAATAAACATGTTTGGCGCGTGGATGAAAGAACCCAACGTTATGAAAGTCTCACATACCTCGTAGGATTGAATCCTTGGCGAAATCCACAACCAAATTCGCAAGAACTTGACGAATCTTGAACTTTTCTTCTCTTTTCTCCTCTTGAGTTCTTTCTCCAAATATTCTAGCGTGTTTTGGTAAATACGTAAACTGAACTAACTCATTTTAGACCCAATTAAACTTCTAAAAATGAAATAAATTAATTGGGTATGGAAAAGACCACAATACCCTTCAAAAATCCAGTTTAGACTTTCCTTATCTAGACAACCCGACTTCAAATGGGCATATCTCCTTCATCCAAACTTGAAATTGAGAAACTCAGTGGCGTTGGAAAGATAATTCAAATATATTTCCTATTCTATTTTGTAGCACACCTAAATCATCCTGAGATAGGAGTTATGGTCGTTTAAAGTTGACCCAAAACTCATACTTAGCTTAACTTTGTCAAACTTTCCAAATTTGATTATTTCCACAAAATGGTTTCTTTCTAATTCTAAGTCTTTCTAGTAGTGGGGTGTTAAAATATCTCCCCCTTGGGAACATTCATCCTCGAATGAGATTACTCTTAGTAGGCTAAGGCGTAACTTCTAACACCTAGCTTAAACACCCAACAAGCAAAAATGTAAATACAACATGCTAACTTAAAATAAAAGCCAAGAAAAGAATTAGTACCTTAATTTGGAACTCCGAATTCGAAGAAATGCGGGTATCTCTTCTTTATATCCTCCTCAGCTTCCCAAGTAGCTTCCTCAACAAACTGATTTCTCCACAAAACTTTGGTTGATTCTATCTCTTTAGTTCTCAACTTGCGAATTTGGCGATCCAGGATCTGAACATGAATCTCCTCATAAGATAGGATATCCTTGATACCAATATCTTCAGTAGGTATGATAAGTGAAGGATCTCCATGCACTTCTTCAACATGGAAATATGAAATACCGAATGGACCGCTGCTAACTCTTGTGGTAGCTCTAACTCATAAAGCTACATTACCAATTCTCTTGGATATTCTATAAGGACCAATATATTGGGGACTAAGCTTCCCCTTCTTACCAAAACTCATAACACCCTTCATGGGTGAAACCTTCAAGTATACCCAATCATCTACTTCAAATCGTAACTCCATTTTCCTAACATCAGTGTAGGATTTCTGATGACTCTGCGCTGTTTTCAACCTCTCTTGAATGACTTTCACTTTCTCCATAACTTAATAAACTAATTATGGTCCTATAAACCCAGCTTCACCAACCTCAAGCCATCTAATTGGAGATCTGCACCTTCTCCCATAAAGAGCTTCATATGGAGCCATCTGAATGCTAGAATGGTAACTGTTGTTATAAGCAAACTTAATGAGAGGTAGGTGATCATCCCAATTACCCTTGAAATCAATCACACAGGCCCTCAACATATCTTCTAGAGTCTGAATAATGCGCTCTGCTACACTATCTATCTGAGGATTAAAAAACAGTACTTAAGTTCACCTTTGAAACCAGGGCTTTTTGGAATGACTTCCAAAATTATGCAGTAAATTGTGCTCCTCTATCTGAAATAATCGATACCGGATCCCCATGAAGTCTGACTACCTCTTAAATATACAACTTAGCATAATCTTTTGATGAATGTGTAGTCTTTACTGGTAAAAAGTGGGCTGATTTTGTTACTCTATCAATAATCACCCAAATAGAATTATGCTTCCTGTGAGACCTTGGTAAACCTGTGATAAAATCCATATTGATCATCTCCCACTTCCATTTAAGAAGTTCTATATTCTGAGCCATACCACCTGGACTTTGGTGCTCTACTTTAACTTGTTGACAATTCGGGCATTTAGCAATGAACTCAATAATACCTTTCTTCATACTATTCCTCCAATATACTTCTCTCAAGTCACGATACATCTTTGTAGAACCCGAATGAATGGAATGTCTAGAGCTATGAGCTTCCTCCATAATCCTCTCTTGGAGTTCATCCACCATTGGTACACAAAACCTACCTTGATAACTCAATACACCATCTCCCCCTTGTTCAAAAGCCATTAGTTTTTTCTTATGAATATTTGCCTTCAATTAAAGTAAAATAAGATCTTGGTCTTGTTTCTCTTTAACTTCAGACACTAATGATGATTCAGCCTCATTCATCACCTTTATTCCTCCTTCTGTGGAATCCATTAGCCGAACTCCTAATCGTGCAAGTCTATACACCTCTTTTGCTAACTATTTCTTATCTTCCTCAAAATGGGCAATACTACCCATAGATAATCAACTCAAGGTATCAGCAACAACATTAGCCTTACCTGGGTAATAAAGAATACTCTATCTGAGATTAAGCTCTTTCTAACTAAACAATTACTGAAGACTCTTGTGATCAGTGACTACATCTACATGAACACCATACAAATAATGACGCCATATTTTCAAAGCAAATACTACGACAACCAACTCTAGATCATGGGTTGGGTAATTCTTATCGTGAACTTTCAGCTGTCTAGAGGTATAAGCTATAACTTTTCCAATCTGCATTAACACACAACACAAACCAACTTTAGACGCATCACAATATACAACAAAGCCTTGCATACCTTCTGGTAAGGTCAATATTGGGGCAGTAGTCAACCTCTTTTTCAATTCCTGAAAGCTTTTCTCACAAGTTTCAGACCATTGAAACTTCACTATTTCTGAGTCAACTTGGTCAAATGGGACGAAATAGATGAGAACCCCTCTACGAACCTTCTATAATATCCAGCCAACCCCAAGAAACACCTAATATCAGTTGGAGATGTGGGTCTAGGCCAATTCTGCATTGCCTCTATTTTCTAGGTATCAACTCTAATTCCATCACCGGAAACAATGTGGCCTAAGAATGCCACAGACTCATGCCAAAACTTATATTAATAGAACTTAGCATACAACTCTTTGTCCTTTAGAGTTTGAAGGACTATTCTGAGATGGCTAGCATGATCTTCCTCATTCCTCGAATAGATTAGAATGTTATCAATGAACATGATAACAAACATATCTAAATAAGGCTTGAATACTCTATTCATAAGGTCTATGAAACTGCAGGTGCATTAGTTAAATCGAACGACATGACCATAAATTCATAATGGCCATAACGGGTCCTGCAAGTTGTCTTTGGAATATCACATTCCCTTACTCTTAACTGATGGTAGCCAGATTTGAGGTCTATCTTAGAAAAACAACTGGCACTCTAAAGCTGATCGAAGAGATCATCAATTCTTGAAAGAGGATACTTATTCTTGATAGTAACCTTATTCAACTGACGGTAATCTATACACATTCTAACGAAACCATCTTTCTTTTTCATAAATAAGACTATAGCGCCCCAAGGTGAGACACTTGGTCGAATATAACCCTTATCAAGGAGATCTTTGAACTGTTCTTTTAGCTCTTTCAACTCTGCTGGAGCCATTCTATATGGCGGAATGGATATTGGACGAGTATCTGGAAGAATATCTATACTGAAGTCTATTTCTCTCTTAGGAGGGACCTTGGGAAAATCATCTGGAAAGATCGCTGAAAACTCACTCACAACAGGAATTGACTCAATGGGAGGTGTCTCAACACTAGAGTCATTAACTCGGACTAAGTGATAGACACAACCCTTGGAAACTAACGTTCTTGCCTTAAGGTACGAAATGAAACGACCCTTAGGCACTCCTGAACTAACCCTCAACTCAAAGACTGGCTCATTAGGAAACTTGAACTTGATGACTCAAATTATACAATCAATGGAGGCATAACAGGCATGAAGCGAGTCCATACCCAGAATAACATCAAAATCTAACATGTCTAACTCGACTAAATCAACCATGGTGCTCTTGTGATTGACAAATATAGTACAATCACGATAGACACTCTCAGCTAGAATAGACTCCCCAACAAATGTAGAAACACAAAATAGCTCACAAAGTTTCTTAGGAAGAACATCAAAATTCATCGCAACATAAGGAGTGACAAAAGATAGACTCGCTCCTGGATCTAGCAAAGCATAAACATCAAAAGTAAATACTTTGATCATACCAATGACAACATCTGGAGAATTCTCTTGCTCTTGACGACTAGTGATCACATATAGGCGGTTTGCTCCTCCGCTGGTACCTGAAGTAGCTCCTCTAGGTGCAGCCCTGTTTGGTGGAGCAACTGAAGAAAATTGGGCTCTATTGCCTCTATTCCCATTACCTTGCCTTTTTTTAGGACACTCTTTCATGAAATGACCCTCTTGACCACACTTCAAACAACCAGTAGAGCCATCGTCACAAGCACCTGGGTGGTTCCTACCACACTTAACACATGTAGGAGCCCAACTACCTCTTTATGCCACACTACCTTGAGACTGTGTAAGTCTAGTTGTGAAGTGCTGTGAATTTTGACTATTGTACTCACCTTTGTTTCTAGGTGCAGGTGCACTAGTAGACGATGGAGCAGGTCCCTTTGTTTTTGTTGGAAGGATGTTTGGTTGTCATTGCTTTTTTGCTGCCCGGACTCATTCCCAGATGTCTTAGCCTTTTTGTTTCTGAACTCGTCTCTATCCATCAGCTTATCCTCCTCAACCTGCTGCACATGAATCATCAATCTCCCTATGTCCATATCACCTATTAGCATCGCATTCTTACCTTTCTTACTCGACAAATGAGACAATCCAGCAACAAACAGACTCATCCTACTCCTTATATTCGCAACCATCTCTGGGGTATAACGGGAAAGTTGGGTGAACTTCAGACTGTACTCATGAACACTCATTGACTCCTACTTAAGGGTGAGGAATTCTGGTACCTTGGCTTCTCTCAGTTCCCGGGGAAAGTAACACCCCAAGAAAGCCTCCTCAAACATAGCCCAACTCACATTCGGTGCACCCTCAGCTCCACCCTTCTTCCATTGATCGAACCAGATTCTAGCGATACCCTTTAGTTGGTATGCAGCTAATTCCACTCTCTCAGCATCAATGACCTGCATAATCTCAAAAACTTTCTGAAGCTCCTCAACGAAGTTCTCCAGATCCTCAGTGATGCTTAAACCAGTGAAGCTCGGAGGATTCATCCTTAGAAACCCTCGGATCCTAGACATATTAGCTACATCCTGTCGAACCTCTCTTTGTCCCACTTGGTTGGTCATATCTTGACTTAGTATTCGGATGGCTTCCCGAAATTCAGCATTGGTGACCTCTCCTTGGGGTTGCACTTCAGGTGCATTAGGTACCCCTTGTTCCTCAATATTCCTCCTAGTAAGACGACCTCAGATATCTCTTTATGGAGTCATGATAAACTGAAAGACACGCACAAGCACGAGTTAGAAATAGACTTTATAGAGATGAACTCTATCGCACGAAATTATTATGAAAGAAGTAAAGGAAATTCCTAAATATTGCAGCCTCCTAATGATAGATGTGGTGTGCTTCACACCGATAGCTAGGACTCTACAGACACGACTTCATAGAATCTCTAGGACTCTTGAACTCTGTGCTCTGATACCAAGTTTGTCACTCCCCGAGCCTACATCCTGGGCGGGACTGACACTCGAGAACCATTGTTGGCCCCAAGCGACTTGGCCTGGCTAGACTCTCAGCGGAAGACTTACTCGTAGAAAATGTACTTAAATACAATCTTAAATAAACTGTCTGAATAGATAAACTAAGAATGTTTAGAAAATAACATTTAACTTGGCCAAAATGGAAACTCAAGTCTTTAAATCAAACAACTGAAATATCAAGACTAAAGAACTCATATCTAACTGTCTATGAAGCCTTTAGATACTAAGAGGGATGTCGGGACAAGACCCCCGATCATCCTAACAACTGAAATAACCAAAAGCAATAAAACAAAATATAACCAAAGGGATCCTTCGAAAAGTAATAAGGCTCACCAACTGACTCTGAGTGCTCAACTGGATCATTGAGGCACTGGATGCTGATCCTGGTTACCTGTATCTGAATCATAAAATGATGCAGGCCAAATGTCATCAGTACATTAAATGTATGAGCATGTGAGGGGAAAGTTAAACACGACATAAGCTTACCTCAACTTTACTCAACTCATAGATACTCCACTCAAATGCAGAATTAAACAACAGTGAATGTGCAGTTTATATAAAGCATTTGAAACAATAAGGAACAACTCAATATACATATATAAAAAGTAATATAATTCTGTGGGAGTTTATCTAACCGACAACCACCACTATGAGCTATGTGATGATACAACGTCTCGTCCACGCTGCCAAAACTGTCCATAACTTGTCGGGATAAAAAATACCTCAAGTCCTCAACTATGTGGATCCACTAGTCTATGCTAAAAAGCACTAAGGAATCATCTAAAGAGTATGACCCTTTATACCCACGTTGGCTACATGGTTTATTGAGACATTGAGTTGTAATGAACTCGTCCCCACATCGGTGCTCAATACTACTCCCAAAATAGTCAATTCATATGTTTAAAAACAGAAACTCTTTCTATGGTTTGAGATAATTACTCAAAAACTAGCTCAAAGGCTCTCTTGGAAATCGGTGTTTCCTATGTTGATTAAATTGTGAAAACATTTACTCATTTGGGAATACTTAGTCATCATATACTCTTTTGAAGAAAAGAACTTCATTTGTTACTCTTATTCAACTCAACTCAAGTCTTAAAACAAGTTTAAAATATTTGCAAGTCTTTTTGAAAAGACTCTATGAACTTTCTAGACTTGGCTCTTAACTTTCCTTGAATTTGAATTTATGGATTCAAGGATTGTTATTTGTGATAGGAAAGATCTCATGATGTTTAGGAGTGTTTTTAGATAGTTAAACATGACAAACGATCAAGAAATCACTGTCTAGAAGCAAGTCTGTGACGCAAAGAGAAAATTTCCTATCATGAGGAACAGGTCCGCGTCGCGGACCTGGTACCTAGATTCACCTGACTTTTTCCTTTTTCGTTTTCTAACCCCAATTCGCCTAAACTCGATTTTTTTCTCAAATTCTCTTTAGATTAAGATACCTAGTATATATGCAAAAGAATCTAACTTAAACAACTCAAGGAAACAACACTATAACCTCAACAAACTCTTTAATCTCAACCCATATTCAAGAACACACATCAAGAACATTCAAACATCCAATATTTTAGGACGACTTCATGCTGAAATAAATATGTTTAGCACGTGGGTGAACTAACCCAACGTTATGAAAGTCTCACATACCTCGTAGGATTGAATCCTTGGCGAAATTCACACCCAAAATTGCAAGAACTTGACGAATCTTGAAGTTTTCTTCTCCTTTCTCCTCTTGAGTTCTTTCTCCAAAAACCCTAGCATGTTTTGGTAAATGCGTAATTACACTTCTAAAAATGAAATAAATTAATTGGGTATGGAAAAGACCATAATACCCTTCCAAAATGTGGTTTAGACTTTCCTTATCTAGACAACCCGACTTCAAATGGGCATATATACTTCATCCAAACTCGAAATTGAGCAAACTCAATGGAGTTGGAAAGATAATTCAAAGATCGTTTCTATGGTATCTTGTAGAACACCTAAATCATCATGAGCTAGGAGTTATGATTATTTAAAGTTGACCCAAAACTCATACTTAGCTTAACTTTGTCAAACTTTCCAAATTTGATTATTTTCAAAAACGGTTTCTTTCTAATTCTAAGTCTTTCTACTAGCGGGGTGTTACAATTTTGCTCTATTTGAGAGACAACGTCATTTGAGTCTTGCGATTATTCTTTCAATTTTATTATTTACATTAGAGGCTTGTGCACGTGACAACCATATTTTGGGGATTTAGTTAAGTTGACTTGTTAGCCGTATTAGTAATTGTTATTAAACTTGTATTTTTATTTATTTCCGCACTTTATCGAAATGATTGGGTTGTAGGCTGACTTATTTTGGTGGGATAAGACGAGTGCCATCACATCCATTTTTGAGTCTTGACAAAATGGTATCAGAGTCCCCAGGTTCATAGGTCTCACGTATGTACAAGCCGAGTCTAAGTAGAATCTCGAGGATCGTTATGAAGACGTCTGTACTTATCTTCGAGAGGCTATGGTGACTTTAAGGAAAAATCTTCACTTTTTTTAATCTCTATTATGCGTCTTTGGTCCAATTTGATTCTTATCGCTTCACTTATTCACTCTCAATTATTGTGATGACTCATGTGAGCAGTTGGTATGTCGTGTATGTCTTGGATGTTAAACCTAATACTACAGTGGGAGTGATAAACCTATAGAAATTATGTGTGGTCAGATTAAGAATGTTCAAAATTTTAAAAAAATTGAGTAAGGTGATGACTCAGTGATGCATTTTGAGGATATTCGAATGATGAGGTTGAATAATGGTTCTAGGGACTTCATGAACATGTTATATCTTTCAAGTTAGTTACCCTAGTAGAGGGAATAATACTTGTGTGGTATAGGTAATATCTGAATTGGTTCGATAATTGGAAGTGGAATAATTAAAGGGATGACTAGATAATGAACACTGTGAGTTTGAAAAATACAGTTAGTAAGTTGTCATAACATGTATGGATTGCTTAGCGAATGATGAAAATGATGTTGCACCAATTGAGCTCAGAATATCTACTAATTAGATTTTATAAATTGAGTGTATATCAAAGAGGTCATGATACGACCACTACAACGGTTCTGATGCTTACTTGGTTAGAATTATGGAGTGTGTTGTTTTTGATATTGACCTTACCTACGAAAGAATACATATAGCTTGGGCTAAATACATAACGGATTTGGTAATAATTTTACAGCTATTCCATGGGTAGAAATGCATAACTTATTTGGATATGATCTTTTTGGTAGGTATGATATGTTCTAGTGGTGGATCTAATAAATTTTCACGATCTGGTACTAGTGGTAAATGGAAACGGCTATGTCGATTATAAAGTGTAAATACTAACTACTTAAGGAGTTATAAATTGTACCACATGCTCGTATAATAAAATTTGATATTGCATTTATATTTGAGAAACCATCTGGTTATTACTACAGATGTATGGGTTAAAACATTGTCTATAAGGAAGATTATAGTGGTAGATCTTTGGTACGGTATTAATGTGTTTAGGCTAAGAAGTGTATCAAGAGGATTCTAAATGAGGACAAGTGAATTCATCGTAAGCTCCAAGGGAGTGGATAGATATTGAAATGACAAGCTTATGGCTAAATGAGGTCTTAATGAGTATACTTGTGTGAAGGCAATTGAGGATTTTAGTAATAAAGTGCATATGAAATTGGGTTAGTCCATTGAATTTGATTGGTATAAGTGGATTTAAGGTGTCATGTTGATAATAAGGTATACTTTGTGATGATGGTAATGACTACCAAACATAATGGTAATAAGAGTTCGATAAATTATAATTAGGATGCAACTATACGATAAAGAGTGTTGGTTAACGAATTTTTGTGTTATAATGACTGTCTTATGAGTATCTAAAGTTGTGGTTGCGATTATTTTGTGAGTAGTGTGGTTGATGAAAAGTTTTATGAGGAGTTGGGATGTCGCTCGAATAGAATTGACAGAAGCTAGAGTCATAATGGAAAGAATTAGTTAGATGTAGTTTAGCCTTCGAAAAGAGACGAGAACAAGAATATTTACTCTGATTGCAAGAATGTATCTTTAGATAGAGTGATGAATTGGGTTCAGAGACACCTGGTTCCATGTGTTTTACTATGCTTATAGTGATAATGTTACGTGTCATTCATATCAATTAAAAGTTGTTGGACAAGATTGGAGAAAGAAGTCTACAAACATTTGACTCGAGTGTAGTGATAAGCTCTTTTATGATTTCGAGTTTGATAGCTGGTACAGTTGGATTTTTAACGAAGGATATGATAATATCGATGGAGAGGCAATCAATGATTGATTAAGATACATGAATTCATCAAGATCTTCAATGTGTGAGCTAATGTTGATTAATAATGGAATTGGGTTATACGGTTGGGATCGAAATTCAAGTTTTTCATGGTGAGTATATGTTCGGGGTAACATGTTTTGTCAAGGTATGGATTGATAAGGTAAGAAATGATCAACCACATTAAGTATTGAGCATTTAGAAGGACTTGTGCATAATTTGAGTCGTAGATTTGGTTACTTTTCATTGTTATACCTAAGGGGGGTTTCACACAATGTTTTGGTTTAGAGGATAAGGTAAAAATGTCATGAGTTGTTTGCCAAATAATAAAATTATTAGGGCAGTCAGAAAATGAACAAGAGTCTGGTGTATTGAAGAGTTCAAAATATTTAGAATTTTGCGTCACAGGAGGAATATAAGAAAAGTGAATGAATATGTCATCTTGTATAAATCCTTGGTTTGTAGCTGAAGGTTG
Source organism: Solanum stenotomum (assembly GCF_019186545.1). Classification (NCBI taxonomy): domain Eukaryota; kingdom Viridiplantae; phylum Streptophyta; class Magnoliopsida; order Solanales; family Solanaceae; genus Solanum; species Solanum stenotomum. The sequence goes on from NC_064282.1 coordinate 37,779,284, forward strand.
TATTGATTTTGCCTATGAGTTTAGATATGACTGTAAACTTTGAATTGTTAGGTTGGGCTAGTTTTATGCATGTTGTAGTTGTGGAGGTTCGGATTAGGTGTAAGGAGTACCCGTATTCTATTCTCTTAGCTTGTGTTTAAAAGTTTACTTGCTGAGTACCGTGTGGTTTGGTACTCACCCTTTGCCTCTACATTTTTGTAGGTTACGAGCCTAAATTTTTATGATACTTTTCATTTTCTTCTTTTTCGAGGCTTCTTGGAGATTTGTGAGGTAGCTGTTTGTCAGCTCAACGGACCTTCTTACTCCTAATTATGATCTTGTTCTACTCTAGAAACAATGTCATTTGAGAATTGTATTTTTCTTTTGAATCAATTGTAATACTTTAGAGGCTTGTACACGTGACAACTAGATTTTGAGGGTTTAATTAAGTTACTTATATTTTATTTCCACACTTTATCGTAATGGTTGCGTTTTAGGCTGACNCTAAACTAATTTAATAAAATACTTACTAAAATTAAAATCTTTTTTAGATGATTTTCAAATATTTTTTAAAAAATACACTAATTATACACATAATTATATAAAAATCATATTTATTATTTAAAATTATAAAATTACTTGAAAATAACTCGCAAAAAATATTTAAATTTTATAAAGTCAATTATTCAACTCGTTTGGAATTTAAGAAGCTCGATGATTAATTTATATTGTGGAGGTCCAAAATTTGGTGTCAACAATTGTTCCTCGTTTGACTTGGATTGATGAAATAAATTCAAGGCAAGTGAAATTGACAAATCTAATTTAGACCGACCATATTTTCATCTTTCAGAAAAGAGATTTGGTGCGGACTTTAGGGATTATGACGGAACCCCGAAAGTGGGTTTCCTACATTTCTCAGGCTATATGAAAATTTAGGTCACTTGTAGTTCGATACGCTTGATTTGGCGCGCGATTTTGAAAGAACTCACAAGTCATCTCGATACCGTATTATGGAGGGACCAGAATGTTCGAGGATAAGATTTAAGAGCGAATGATAGAATACAACCGAGTTTCAACACTGATGATGCCTACATATCCCTCAACTTAGGGAATCAGACTGTTTGTAGTTCGACTCTATTGGTTGAAAAGGAAATCTTTTATTCAAGATGACCTTTGGTTCTGGAGGAGTGACAAATAAGTCGAGTATGGAAAAGAGGCTTGCAACCTCTTAGACATGAATGTGGTGCACTTCACACCCATAAGTAAGAACTTATACGGATATAACTTCCAAAGCTCTTGGTGTATTGTCACTTGGATTGGAAAGCTGCTTCCGGTGGAAACCAAAATTTTCCAAATGCAAAACTGAAACCAATAAACCTAAGAAAAACCCGCATGTCTTCTGATAGGGGTGTGGTTTGATTGTGGTGGAAGATGCTCCTCAACTCGCGCTCTAAGAGTTTGACACTCCTTTTTAGACTATGTCCCAGTTCGCTACTAAGAAAAAGTGTCACGTTGTGCTGCATCCTTGTTGATGTCGTCCGTACCTGTGGTTTGATTTAAGAATTCATCCATTTGGATGCCCTCGACAAAGAAGCTTTCGAACACAGTATGTCCATTACAACTCATGATTTGTTGTGAATTTGGAGATGTCATTGCTTGTTTTCTACATGGCAAACTCCGGTAATCTCTGCAATGAGCTAGATGGCTCAATGATTATCCAACTGCAACGAGGTGGATGGCTCGATGATTATCCAATTGTAACGAGGTGGATGACTCGATAATAGTCCAACTGTAATGAGGTGGATGGCTCGATGATATTCATTTCTCATCTAGCGCTAAGAAAAAAAAATTCCACGTTGTGCTGCATCTTTTTTTATGTCGCCTGCACCTGTGGTTTGATTTGAGAGTTCATTCTATTAGATGCTCTCGACAAAGAATGAAATAAACTTGTTAGCAAAAACAGTAATTTAAATAGAGGAGTGATATGTTTTACCATATTCGACACATGTTCTTTTCTATAAATGTTCTGACGTCAGCCTCCATCGGTTTTGACGTAGTAGATGGTGACTTTATATGATGTGGGTGACGATGCTTGATTGTTAGACATATGATGATCCATTGGTAGGATGGTGATGATCCATTGGTAGGATAATGTTGCCCTATTTGTAGGATGATGTTGATGCTCCATTGATAGGATGGTGATTCTTCGTTGATGATTCATTGGTAGGATTATGTTGATGCTCCATTGATAGGACGATGATTCTTCGTTGATGATCCATTGGTAGGATTATGATGATCCATTGGCAAAATGATGTCGATGCTCCATTGACAGAATGATGATGCTTCGTTGATGATCCATTGGTAGGATGATGTTGATCCATTGGTAGGATGATGATATTCCATCGATAAAATGACGATGATGTCCTTCTCGGGGGGTGATACTATCTCATTTGATAATGCTACAGATATGTCCTTCTGGGTATTGGTATTATCTCATCTGATAATTCTGTAGAAATGCCCCTTGATGCTGAAAAATGTAATTTTATATCATTGTAGATGCTTGTACATGTTGAGAGTGACATTTTCACTTGTTCACATTTGAACATTTGTATTCATTGTGACACATGCTCTGCTGGGAATTTGAACGAGGTGTTGTTGCTCATATTCTGAACTGTTTCTTTTTCTTCTGAAAAACTTCAATAACTTTCCTGCATCCATAGAAAAATTGTTAGTTTTTAAAACAAACTGATTTGTGTTGAGTTCTTCAATCGCTTGCTCCTTGTCTTGCTATCTTCAGTTGATCGCTCTGATCTTTTGCTCCTCGATAGACATAAGATGAAATTGTACAAACTATTTAACATATCAAAAGCCTATAAAGGGATTTCAAAAATCACTGACAAATGTCATGTCATGCCTAACTTAAATGAACGTCCTTGGTTCGAAATTTCAGTGTATCCGATGGCTTGTTGTGGAGAATTCAAAAATCCTTAAATCTTGAGAAATTTCTGACACGGTCCTCCCGAAATCTCCTATAAATGAAAGGTTTTGTAGTCGACTCCAAAATCCAAATGTGTCGGAGATTGTTGTAGTTGACTATGAACTTTAGCGATGCCTGAGATATTTGAAGTTAACTTTAAACTTCTAATATACTTGAAATATTCAAAATTTACTGCAAACTTCTAGTGATGCTTGAAGGAATTTTTGAGGCCATCCTCAAAATTTCTGTCATAGTTAGATGTCTTAGGATATCTCAAGCTGTTGATATATGACTTGTAGAATTTTTTAGACCCTCTCAAAAATTCTGTCCCAGTTGCGATTCTCAATGTATCTTCAGTCTTGACTTGCTGTAGAGATCTTTCTTTTTGAGAAGTTTTAAGTCCCTCTCAAAAATTCTGTCTCAGTTTCTACTGTAAAGAAAAAATAGAAATCTTAAGGGAGATATGACCGAGCCGTTGTGACACCTACGTTTCCTGTTGATGCATGAATCAGGTTAAACGTAGTTCCCCTATTAACAAAAAAATAGAAATTTATAAGGAACCGACTGAGGCCCACACAGGCCGCATGCGTATCTCATTCTTGAGAATTCAGGTCGAACGTAGTTCAAGTACGAAAAGAAAATATTGAAAATATATGAAGGGTGACCGAAGCCGACATAGGCCGCCTACTTATCTCATTCTTGAGAATTCAGGTCAGACGTAGTTCATTACAAATAATAATTTTCTAACTACAGAACATAAGATGATTATAAATAAAAGATGCGATTACAAGAAAAGTAATAAAAGAATCTTCAAATATCATAACTCTTGATAGCATCTGCGTTGATTGGAAACTTGAGATGAATGTCTATGTTCAACCACGACACGTGATCCAACAAATGCATTGATGTATTTTCCAAGTGAACCATTGAGCTCTCTTTTCAGATCTTCTCTCAAATAGACCATAATTCTGACTTTTATGACACATTCATTCTTTTCCAGATTTGCAGTTTATGTCTCATCCATATTCAATTTATTCGGATTTTCGAACTGTTTCAAATCTTTGACAAGGTATTCGAATATCATGATCTCCTCGTCGTGCTCTTCAAACTCATATTCATCTACCTCATTTTGTTCATTCAACTTGTAACATGACATGATATTGACAGGTTTATAAAATTATTTTTACTATAACCAAAAACAAAGACTGTTAGATGAAAAATTAAAGCAAGCAAAAAAAAAATCGCAATAGAAGAGACTTTCATTGAAAATGAGGAAATACGAACTTTGGCTATGACCATGAGCCATTTTGCCTTTTTTCAAAAAAAAACATTACGAGGGAAATTAAAACATAATTAGGTAAAATAACACAAAAGGTGGGTTCCGACCCTCATACGGACTACCCCCAATTTCAGAAATAGCATAAAATTCATCTTTGTCTATCTAGATGAACGAGGAATAAAGAGCGGAGTGAAAGTCCAATTAAGAACTTGCTCCATTGGCTCGGCATCTCGTATGCTTGGTGTCTCGATCATCTTCTTGGGCGCAGCATCTCCTTCTTCGAAAAGATCCCCAATTCCTTCTCCAAAACCGTCATCATTGGCATATTTCTCTACCAGAAAGGACTGGCATAAATGAGGCATAGACCTTGATGGAACATGATTAATTCCCTTCTTGTTCTAACCCTCTCTTGACACTAAAGTAAAAGCTTGATAGGGTGTCATGCTCGTAAAATTGAATTTCTCAATTATACTGAGAGAAGCTACAATTTTCTCAAGGTAGTCAGGACCAGCTGGAACTATCATCTTTTCCATGCACCACTCATCCTCCATCTCTATCATATTGATAGTGGCGCTTTCATAGTTCGGTAGAGGATTACTGTTGATAATGGGTGCGGTGGTCTGGAGAGTGACCATCCTCTGATCGATCAAGTCCTGTATCTTATGCTTTAAATTAATACAGTCTTCAGTATCATGCCCAAAACTGTTGGAATGATACGCACACCTTCGATCAGCTCGATAGAATTTAGAGCTAGTATCAACAGGCTTGGGCCCAACTGGATGAATGAAACCTGCCACTGTTAATCGCTCAAACAACTTTGTTCGACTTTCAATGAGAGGTGTAAATTTTTGAGTAGGTTTCTTCTCGAATCTCGGACGAAGAGGATCATAATGACCTTGTTAAGGCGGATGCATTTGATAATAATTTGGGGTGTTTAGACGGGGAGGTGCTTGAGACTTTGGGTCAATCATGCTACTAGTGAATCCCCCACGATTCAACAATGAATTACCATGGGCATTGGAAGTGACCGTTAGAAGGGTGACCATTCCTTGATCAATCAAGTCCTAAATTTTATGTTTTAAGTTGATGCAATCCTCAGTGGTATGTCCAGCACCTCCTGAATGGTAAGCACAACGAAGATTGGGTTGGTAAAGTTTGGAATTGACATTGACATTTCTTGGATCAATTGTTCGCATCAAACCAACCACTTTCAATCTCTCAAAGAGTTGGGTTCGACTTTCAACCAAAGGAGTAAAGACTCGAGAAGGTTTCTTCAAAAACTCCTGACAAGAAAGATTGTAATTATTTCGTGAAGATGAAGATACTTGGTGGTAACTGGGAGAAGTTTGGAAATTTTGGTATTATGGAGTTTGGTAGCTATGAGGGGCATTTAGGTAATTTGGCGATGCAGCTTGGTAACTTGATTGAACATTTGGACAATTTGGCAATGGAGGTTGGCAATTTGGATAATGTGGTGGTGGAGCTTGGTAATCTGGTTGGATTGAGTAAGGATTTTGTGGAGCTAAAGGGTAGGTTTTGGATGGTAAAGGCTTTCGACCATTGAGACTGACATGCCTCTTTGATTTTTGGCTTGATTCAAATGAAATAGAGGAAACGTCTTCCCTTTTCCTCCTCAGTAGTCCCGATGGTTCATCTTGGGGAGTTATTCGGATGACTTTTCCGGTCTTGAGACCGTCTTTAATAGTTTCACCAATTTTGACTATCTCAGTGAACTTTCCTCCTAAAATGAGTATCATCCTACTGTAGTACTCTGACTCTTGAATGCGCACGAAGGCTTCAATAATCTCTTTCTCGATCATGGGAGGCCTAACCCTTGCGGCCTCTCTTCTCTAACGTTAGGCATACTCTCGATAGATATCAGTAGAATTTTGTTTTATTCTCTCCAAAGAGTATCGATCGGGAATGAATTCTACATTGTAGCCAAACCTTTCAATGAAGTCTTTAGCTAAACCGTTCCAACTTGGCCACTACCTTATTTCTTTAGAAATAAGTCATTCCAATGCTTCTCCTTTTAGACTTCGACTAAAGAGTCGCATCAACAAAACCTCATTTTTCTCAACTCCAATGAGTTGATCACAATAAGCCCTCAAATGAGTCAAAGGATTCTCAACACTCCACTAAATGTATCAAACTTTGGTACTTTAAAACCTTCTGGAAGCTCCAAATATGGATGACGACACAAATCTTCATAATTCAACCCCACAATTTCAGGGGTGTACTCAACGTCCTTCATTGCATTCATAACTTCCTCTTTGATGCTTTGCTCAGCCTTTACTTTTATGACCTTCCTCTCTTTCTCTTTCTTCTCATAATGTTCGAGTTCAAAATGTGGGGTAAATGGAGGGTACAATTCAGGTGATATTGAAAGAGGAAATGCCGTTTTTTAGAGGTATGGGTTGAGTGGTAGGTGGGATTTGGACAATTTGAGCAGGGATTTGATGGATCAGAGGGAAATTCTAGAAATTGGTATTTGGATTTTGAGAAGTAGGTAACTTTTGGTGTGAGGAGCTAGCATGATGTGGGTTAGGGGTGGTTAAGTCAATGATGGAGGGTTTTGGATCCGAAGTAGGAAAATGGAGTGGAGGCCTTTCGTTGTCTGGAGTAGGAGTGTTGGCAGTGATAGCTAGATTGGTCAAATCTTGGGTCTTATCCATTTCAGCCCTCATTTATGCAATCTGTTGGAACAATTGTGCAATCAACTTGTTCTGTTCAGCAATGATAGTGTCATTCATAGTAATTTATGTCAAATCAGTGTTCTCAACATTGTCAACCACCTTTTCTTTGCCTTTTGACAAACATTGGTCGGTGAAGGAATCTTTGAGGTCTTTGGACCTTGTGAAGTACGGATGTTTAGCCATTTTCTCAACACAAATCAGTTTTGAGTACCTGACAAAGAAAAACAACTCAAAGACAAAATGTGTTAGTCTGTGTCGATGATAAATAATACAAAATATCACACATATTACCGTAAACACATAAAAGTTGCTTATCTGAAGATAACCTAGCCCACAACATATATCGAGAAATGACTAAATAAATAGAAATTTGTCTATTTGATTTTTAGCTTAGTGAATCAGAAATGTCGACTTGAGTCGGAACAAAGTCGATTGTATCCTTAATTGATATACTTCTGATTTTCGATTGAGATGAAATTCGAATCTCATTGCAAGAGTTGAAAAGATAAAATTTCTCAAAATAGGGATCGAGCTTTGAAAGGCTGCCTACGTATCTCACGGGGGAGGATTCAGGTCCTACATAGTTCGACCTTTATTTTTGACTTGAGTAAATCGACCTTTTCTGAGATATGAGAGTATGAATTTGAAAGTGAAGTTCAAATTTTGTTAGGAAACTAAAGACTCGAAGAGTATTTGGACGCATTTTTGATAGTGACTTGATATTTGTGCTTAAAGGTTCTAAAAACAATTCGAAGAGGAGTAAGCTAGAATATCTCTAAATAAAGCAACATATTCACACAAGCAGTTAATGACATAGAACACAAACAAATATTACGCATTTTAAACAGATATGTGACCCTTTTATGCCAAGGGTAGGCCTAACGATTTGAAGGATGTATATGTCATTTGAAACATTCCATTGCCCCCTAAAACGCAAATTTATACAAGTTTTATAAATAAACTAAATGAGGATACATAATAGGGAAAAGGGATACAAATAATTAATCTCACACAGGGGTACAATCCTAAACTATTCTTCTATGAGAGGTCCCTCTTCTCTCTTGATTTCTTGTCATCTCTGAGTGCCAACGCCTTTGGATGGACTAGTAACTTGATCCTTTTTTGACTCGAACAAACTATTAACTCTCTACCCCAAGAGACAATGGTTTGTCAAACCGCGTATACATCATTCAAATTTAAACACATAAATATGATCGTCCATTTAGGCTGTGGGCCATTTTGAACTCAAGGTGGTCTTTCTAATGGGCCCAACACGCCTTGGGTGTTGGGTCATCTTAGTTCAATGCATTAAAGTTGGGATTTGGTTTCGCTCTACGCTAGTTGACTAGGAGTGGCTTTTCAGGGACCGGAAACCCAAGTGGACAACTTAGGCTGGAATTCACGACAACCATTGGACGCATGACGTACCAATAAATTATCGATCCTTTCGAAAAGGGTTGAGTATAAAAAGTTCGACTGCGATTATACATAAATTGTCCTTAATATACTACTATACATACAACAGGAAATGTCATTAAATCCCCAGCAATTAATAACAATCAGTCAAATCTTATGGTTAGAACTTAGTTAAATCCCCAGCAGAGTCGTCATTTCTGTTTTACTCGAAAATAAGAATAAAAGAAAAATGACTGAGTTTTTGAAAAATTGATTAAACTTATGATTTAAGAGAAATCAAATTTCCAAAAGAACAGAGTCGTCACTTAATTTTTTAGTAAAAATCAAGAAAAAACTTAAAATTTTCAAAAAACTCAAACAGATAAAATCGATTAAAACTAAAAGGGTTCGAAGTTCAATGTATATCCCGAGAAGGTGTTAGGCCCTCGTAATGTCCGCTAACTTGTGGTTGACTGGCGATTTGACTAAAATGACTTTGACTAATTTTTGAGAAAATATTAACTAAGTAAAACGAAATTCGCTTTTTATTTATTTATTTATTTTTATTTATATTTACTTTTTTTTATATTTATTATTATTATTATTATAAATAATTATCTTAAGAGAAGGACTAAGGGAGATTTTCCTAAAGGAAAATAGATTAAGTGTTGACAAGACTAATATTGAAATAAGAACTAAATAATAAAAGATATATCTTAAATAAAAAAAAATGAAATGACCATTGTTAGGAATTTAATTAAATTAAACCATGAGATAATTAAAGTGTTAGTCAAACACAATAAAATAAATAAGAGAGGGAAAGGAAATAATTAGAGTAGGACTTTGGCCCAAATTCAATTAAATTTGGGCTTTTGGCCCACCTGTCCTAAAATCTAAGAATGTCAAAATTATAAGTTTTGGCCATTTGAACATTCCTTCAAACTGCTTGAATCAAAACAATTTGATAAATTTAGGCTTCGGCCCAATTCCATCCCTGATCAAAGTAATTTGCCCAAATGGATGGGCGTTCGATCAACTCTGTCAAAGGACCTACTGGACATTTTTGAGGCTTTTGAGCCCATTTTTCAGTGTATATTCGACACCATATACCAATGTATATACACTTTATTTATCAACTTCACTTCTATATATCACCTTTGCAACCTGTATTTTGAATTTGGGCCTCATATTCTAACATTTCAAACCTATATATCAATATTTTTGTCGTGTATACCAGTGTATACTGCTGTATACATCAGGTATACATCGTATTTTCAGACTTTTCGAGACATGTTTTCAATTTCCAAGCCATGTACTGCCTACAACCTATTCATTATTGCATTCCCAAACTTTGACTCATTTGAAGTCGCAAAATTGGGCCTCCGTGGTCCAACTCGATATGCATGGAGGGAGGGAATCCACGAGGGACTTGAATGCATTCACAACCAAGAAAAAAAGAAGAAGAAATAAATGAATTAGTAAATAAAATACTTAAAGTAGCTTATAAAGGAAAAACACAATAATAAATGGCATAATCATAAAAAAAGACAATCAATGACTAATTCATAGCAACCGATTAATGATATACATACATTAGGAATCTCATAAATCATTTAAGAAGAACAAATATTAAGAAAATGAGTGAACCAACTCACTAGTCAGGTAATTTTAACAACAACACATTAACAATATTCCAAAACTAGCACTAACAGAAACAACCCCTAATCTGAACTTTAAACTCATGCCAAAATGAGAAGCTTGAAGGGGAAAAAAAGACCCAAATGTAAAACATTCTTTTTACAGAGCAGCAATAAGGGGATACTAGACTTTAGATACCAACCACAACATAATTCCATTGTCAATTATAACAGAACAAAGACCATAAGGACATTAGGCTATGACAATGGAGATAGAACATAGATACGAATTTCGAATCAACATGCTCATTGGAAAGACATCAATCAACGACTAATACCCAAAAAATTGGGCTACGAGTAAACCCAAAACATTTAACAGATAATGCATTAATGGTCAAGACAAAATCGGGAACGACAGACCAATAACTACATACAACTCTCGAATCAAGTAGCTCTTGAAGATTCTCTTACGAAAACAACATGGACAATAATGGACCAAGACTTGGTCAACTCCAGGAACACCACTTAGACGAGCAACAAGATGATAAACTAAATTTTTCGAAATGACTCAATATTTAAAGGACCACAAACATGTGAACAATAATCAAAGAAAGGAAGCAAAACACTGTACATTCATATTTCAGCGAGCAAATAACACTATTTCAACCCAGACGAAGAAACTTAGCTAAATCATTCATCAATCTTAACCAATTCCAACATAGAGAACGACAAGACAAAATAGAGACAAAGCAAAAACGGTAAGTACAATAACTAAATGTAAAATGGAAAAGAGCTTAAGGGAAGATCTCTATCTCTTTCGGGGCAGCGACTGGAACTCGAGATTTCTGAAACGACTCCACCACCACGTGAAAGAAAATTCTGATGAAAGTTTTCAACGGCAAAGACAAAAAGCCAAATACAAAAGTCTGATATTAGAAATCCTTAATCTAGTGACTTTAGAAAATGAAATCTTTGTGAATAAACTGTATTTGTGTCTCCTTTTATATATTTTTCCGTCTGTTTCTTCCAACCCTTCTTTCTCACTCCTAATTAAAGACTGGAAATGGGTTTATATAGAGGGCAAATAGGATTGACTTTTGGGGGGAAACGAGAGGGAGAAATGGGATGAAATTTAAATTTGAAATTCGAATCTCTCTAAGGATAAGGTTGTTATCTTGAATAGTACAATTCTTCAACAAAATTCGAAGGAAATTCGTTCAATTTCTGAACAAAGGACGAAGGAGCAACACGATTTTGACACCTAATACCTTTCTCGAAACGATTCGATACGAATGGACGAGGGACGACACAACTCGGCTGGACTGGGCTCGCAATTCATGGGCTGATGGCTTCGCAATGTTGGGTCGATTCATTGCTGGACTGATTGTTTACAGCGATTCTGGGTTCACTGGTTTTTGGTCCCGCGTGAAAAGGAAGAAGAACAAGGTGGGGTCGGCTGATATATTTGTTGTAATGGGTACTGTATTGTTGTACGTTGTAATGTTATATTGTTGGAAAAGGGAGAGTGGGCTGGAATGTTTTGGAGTTGCTGTTGTATATCAGAATTGGGCCGGGAAATTGAAGATTGAGCTGCTGAAGGGTTGTTTTGGCTGCTGGAAACTGCTAAGTGAATGACCCAACTTGGTTCCTTACATTGAGTTTATGGTAAGGTAAGTTAGATCGGATTTAGAAAATAGCTTTACATATTGCGAATTCGGCCAAGCTAATTTAGAATTTAGCCAAAATTGAATGAATACTCGTGAATTCGGCTAAAACTAAATAGGATGAATTAATATTAATTAGTTAACGAGTCTCTTAATCTTAATGAAATAAAATAATTAACTTAATTGTAAATTAATGATTCAAAATTATAACCATAATTTAAACTAAACTAATGTAATAAAATACTTACTAAAATTAAAATCTTTTTGAGATGATTTTCAAATATTTTAAAAAAAGTATACTAATTATACACGTAATTATATAAAAATCATATTTATTATTTAAAATTATAAAATTACTTGAAACTAACTTGCAAAAAATATTTAAATTTTATAAAGTCAATTATTCAACTCGTTTGGAATTTAAGAAGCTCGATGATTAATTTATAATGTGGAGGTCCAAAATTTTGTGTCAACAACAACGTCATTTGAGACTTGCGATTATTCTTTCAATTTTATTATTTACATTAGAGGCTTCTGCACGTGACAACCAAATTTTGGGGATTTAGTTAAGTTGACTTGTTATCCGTATTAGCAATTGTTATTAAACTTGTATTTTTATTTTATTTCCGCACTTTATCGAAATGGTTGGGTTGTAGGCTGACTTATTTTGGTGGGATAAGACTAGTCCATCACATTCATTTTTTAGTCGTGACAAAATGGTATCAGAGCCCCAGGTTCATAGGTCTCACGTGTGTACAAGCCTAGTCTAAGTAGAATCTCGAGGATCATTACGAAGACGTCTGTAGTATCTTCGAGAGGCTATAGTGACTTTAAGGAAAAATCTTCACTTTTTTTAATCTCTATTGTGCGTCTTTGGTCCAATTTGATTCTTATCGCTTCACTTATTCACTCTTAATTATTGTGATGACTCGTGTGTAGTTATTCATGTGAGCAGTTGGTGTGTCGTGTATGTCTTGGATGTTAAACCTAGTACTACAATGGGAGTGATAAACCTATATAAATGATGTGTGGTCAGATTAAGAATGTTCAGAAATTTAAAAAGATTGAGTAAGGTGATGACTCCGTGATGCATTTTGAGGATATTCGAATGATGAGGTTGAATAATGATTCTAAGGACTTCATAAACATGTTATATCTTTCAAGTTAGTTACCCTAGTAGAGGGAATAATACTTATGTGGTATAGGTAATATCTGAATTGGTTCGATAATTGGAAGTGGAATAATTAAAGGGATGACTAGATAATGAACATTGTGACTTTGAAAAATACAATTAGTAAGGTTGTCATAACATGTATGGATTGCTTAGCGAATAATGAAAATGATGTTGCACCAATTGAGGTCAGAATATCTATTAATTAGATTTTATAAATTGAGTATATATCAAAGGGTCATGATACGACCACTACAATGGTTCTGATGCTTACTTGGTTAGAATTATGGAGTGTGTTACTTTTGATATCGACCTTACCTACGAAAGAATACATATAGCTTGGGCTAAATACATAATGGATTTGGTAATAATTTTACAGCTATTCCATGGGTAGAAATGCATGACTTATTTAGATATGATCTTTTTGGTATGTATGATATGTTCTAGTGGTGGATCTGCTAATAAATTTTCACGATCTGGTACTAGTGGTATATGGAAACGGATATGTCGATTATAAAGTGTAAATACTAACTACTTAAGGAGTTATAAATTGTACCACATACTCGTATAATAAGATTTGATATTGCATTTATATTTGATAAACCATCTGGTTATTACTACAGATGTGTGGGTTAAAACATTATCTATAAGGAAGATTATAATGATGGATCTTTGGTACGGTATTAATGTGTTTAGGCTAAGAAGTGTATCAAGAGGATTATAAATGAGGACAAGTGAATTCATCGTAAGCTCCAAGAGAGTGGATAGATATCAAAATGACAAGCTTATGGCAAAATGAGGTCTTAATAAGTATACTTGTGTGAAGGCAATTAATGATTTTAGTAATAAAGTGCATATGAAATTGGATTAGTCCATTGAATTTGATTGGTATAAGTGGGTTTAAGGTGTCATGTTGATAATAAGGTATACTTTGTGATGATGGTAATGACTACCAAACATAATGGTAATAAGAGTTCGATAGATTATAATTGGGATGCAACTATACAATAAAGAGTGTTGGTTAACGAATTTTTGTGTTATAATGACTTTCTTATGAGTATCTAAGGTTGTGGTTGCGATTATTTTGTGAGTAGTGTGGTTGATGAAAAGTTTTATGAGGAGTTGGGATGTCGCTCAAATAGAATTGACAGAAGCTAGAGTCATAATGGAAAGAATTAGTTACATGTAGTTTAGCCTTTGAAAAGAGGCGAGAACAAGAATATTTACTCTGATTGCAAGAATGTATCTTTAGATAGAGTGATGAATTGGGTTCAGAGACACCTGGTTCCATATGTTTTACTATGCTTATAGTGATAATGTTACGTGTCATTCATATAAATTAAAAGTTGTTGGATAAGATTGGAGAAAGAAGTCTACAAACGTTTGACTCGAGTGTGGTGATAAGCTCTTTTATGATTTCGAGTTTGATAACTGGTATGATTGAATTTTTAACGAAGGATATGGTAATATCGATGGAAAGGCAATCAATGATTGATTAAGATACATGAATTCATCAAGATCTTCAATGTGTGAGCTAATGTTGATTAATAATGGAATTGGGTTATACGGTTGGGATCGAAATTCAAGTTTTTCATGGTGAGTATATGTTCGGGGTAATATGTTTTGTCAAGGTATAGATTGATAAGGTAAGAAATGATCAACCGCATTAAGTATTGAGCATTTAGAAGGACTTGTGCATAATTTGAGTCGTAAATTTGGTTACTTTTCATTGTTATACCTAAGGGGGATTTCACGCAATGTTTTGGTTTAGAGGATAAGGTAAAAATGTCATGGGTTGTTTGCCAAATAATAAGATTATTAGGGCAGTCAGAAATGAACAAGAGTCTGGTGTATTGAAGAGTTCAAGATATTTAGAATTTTGCGTCACAAGAGGAATATAAAAAAAGTGAATGAATATGTCATCTCGTATAAACCCTTGATTTGTAGTTGAAGGTTGTATTGATTTTGCCTATGAGTTTAGATATGACTGTAAACTGTGAACTGTTAAGTTGGGCTGGTTTTATGCATGTTGTAGTTGTGGAGGTTCGGATTGGGTGTAAGGAGTACCACTATTCTATTCTCTTAGCTTGTGTTTAGAAGTTTACTTGCTGAGTACCGTGTGGTTTGGTACTCACCCTTTGCCTCTACATTTTTGCAGGTTACGAGCCTGGATTTTTGTGATACTTTTCATTCTCTTCTTTTCCGAGGCTTCTTGGAGATTTGTGAGGTAGCTGTTTGTCAGCTCAACGGACCTTCTTACTCCTAATTATGATCTTGTTCTATTCTAGAAACAATGTCATTTGAGAATTGTATTTTTCTTTTGAATCAATTGTAATACTTTAGAGGCTTGTACATGTGACAACTAGATTTTGAGGGTTTAATTAAGTTACTTATATTTTATTTCCACACTTTATCGT
>NC_064282.1:37797347-37799907 GCF_019186545.1 Solanum stenotomum
CACCCCGTCAAATATTTTTTTAAAAAATATATATATTTTTGAAAAATATTTTAAATTTTAAAAATTTCGTTTTATGCCACCCCCTTACCTCATCCCCCGGCCGCCCACCTCCCATTGCCACCCTCGTCAAAAGTTTTTTTAAAAAAAATTGTTTTTGAAAATATTTTCCTGGTCAGATCTCAGGATCGAATTTTGAAACGGGTCCTAGATCAATTATCGGGGTTGATTTTCGGATCAAAAATTATTTTCCTAAAAAATATTTTTCTAGTCTCAAGCCAAAAATAAAAGATACTTTCTGGAAAATATTTTCCATTCACCAACTACATATTAAAAAATATTTTCTATTCACCAACCAAAAATGAGAAAATAAGTTAGAAACCCACTTGTTTTTCCAGAAAACATTTTCCTTTGTACCAAACACACCCGTAATGAAATTGTATCTAATATTTAGGAAAAATTGCAGAAATCCCACATTTTAGTTTACTTATTACCATTATCCCCTATAAGTTTTACAAATCTCCAAAATCCCTCATTTTCGCGCATCAGATTAGTGTATCTCGCGCATCAGATTAGTGTATCTGCGCATCAGATAGTGTATCATGTATAAAATGTACATCAGATTAGTATATCTCGCGCATCAGATATTGTATCATGTATAAAATGTACATCAGATTAGTGTATCATGTATAAAATGTAATGTATCTTACTTAACGATTAATGTATCTCGCGCATCAGATTATTGTATCAGCACTTATATTATTGTATCCGTTTTGAGGGATTTCTGTAATTATAAACTTTTAAGGGCTAGATTGTAATTTTACCTTAAAAGTATGTGATTTCTGTAATTTGCCCTAATATTTATATGAAGTACAAAGAACACAATGTAGGTCTTTCTCTTGACTCTGGAATGTTTTTCCATTTTTTTTGGCAAACATTCTTCGTCATACCAAATACATCGACAAAATTATGATCGTATACAACTCTCTTCACTTGCCACTTTTTTCAAAAAAAATCAAATAAGAAGGACAATAATTATGTACAATAACTCAGGTTAATGAGTTGATGGGATCTACATATGCATGTAGTAGCTGCTAAAAGCTTCATCATTTTCTTCCAAATAAACAAACAAAATTGAGCTTGGATGGAACTGAACAAGACTCGATAAATGCATAAAAAGGTCAAAAGGGCATTATTATTGAGAAAATAAAGCTTTAGTACATGGATACCAGGCAAAGATCTGCTTCTAAGCAGCCTTATTCTGAATGTAGCTATCAACTAAAACAGAAAATTTGGCGGCCATGACAAACTGGCAAAACATACTATTTGCCAAAAGTATTCTCTACTAACTTGAACATGCTTGTGCAGACATAGCAGCCATTTTCTCACTCGTAATCCCAGCATTGCAGATGTTGGCGATACCACGTACATGTTTCCTTCCATACGTTGTTAATCTTCCACAATGTACCTCAAATATCTTCACCTATATATAGAGCAGTCATGATATTTGTTAAAGAATGACAAAAGTCCCACATCGGTGGTTAATGAGATGGGTGGACTCCTTATAAGGCTTGGCAATCTTCCTCCCTTTGAGCTAACTTTTGGGGTGTGAGTTAGACCTAAGACCTAATTTAACAATATTCTAATCAAAAGAACAAAACACGAAAATTGAACTGAAAACATTGCTTGTATCGCCATGTTAAATACTTACATAGGACTTAAGGCAATCCCAGTTGTCAACAAGTGGTTGTCCAGCAGATCGAACGCTATGTAGTACCTCATTACCTTTTTCAACACCAAAAAGAAGTTCCCCTAGATATTTTACATTGTTGTCCACTTCACTTCTCTGTGACATAACTTCATTTAGTTTCACACGAGCTTCATATTTCTCATCGGAGCCTTCAGGAGCATTTTGGTGCTAAAAACATTAAGAAAGAAATTTATCAAAATCATGTGTAGGAAGATGAATTCTCCATCAAAAAGAGGTAGGAACGTACTTTGGTGAATAAATAGAAAAGTTCAGTACTGCGCTGATCCACATTCCTTGATGATGATGATGTCGAGAATGACTTTGCATCCACAGAGTCATGACTGTGATTTTTGAAATTCTCACCCATAAACGCGGCAAGAGAATCAAAACTCACCACTATATCACCGTATTGTGTGACATGAGAGCCATAGCCACTATGTGTTATGTTGGCTGCAGTTCTGTTTGCAACCTGAGAGACAAAAAATGAAAAACATAAATCTTCCATTAAAATTGAATAAGAGAAAGCATAGATGTATCATTTAAACAAATTGTTTAAATTAAAGCACATGCAATATTTGTCCATAACAGTACAAACTCTTACTCTACTATACTGCCCTTGCACGCTGTCAGCTGTTCGATCTTCTACATCACTGTTCATAAGCACAAACAATAATAAGTTTGACATAATACGTCACTTCCAAATGTAAATGATTGAAAAAAAATACAAGAATCTATACTTAGCATACTCCTTTCTAACAATGTGGACTAGGAGAAAAAATTGTTTATACCTATCTTCCATCCAGGCAATACTGT
>NC_064282.1:37800007-37877836 GCF_019186545.1 Solanum stenotomum
TTGCCCGCATGCTGCTAACAGAGATTCACGAGAGGGCATTCAAGACCTCCACTACTTATCCCTTTCCATGTTTGATTTTCCAATTTTGCAGGGACTCTAGAGTGCCGATCTGGCATTGTGATAGGTTAATCCACCCTACAGGGACTTTGGATATAGGTCTCATTCGAGATGAGGCAAATGTGACGGCACCTTGCAGAGAGCCCCAGGTTGAGGCACCTCCCTAGGGCACAGATCTTGCTGACACGGTGGGGCAGGCACAGGGAGGTGACCCCATTATACCAGATCACATCGATACTGTCCCGGCCTCCTCTTCCCAGGCTGCTAGTAGGGCTCCTAGTTCATCCTGATCCACACCATAATTAGGAGCTGCTGTTGATGCAAAAATCAATAGCTGAGTCCGAGGCCAGAATGGAGCGAAAGATGGAGGGAATGATGTTTTTGAATTGAGAGTCCTTGAGAGAACAGCCCCGACCATGGATAAATCCTCTTTTCAGTCCGAGTTAGCTAGTCTCCGAGTCGACGTTGATGCCATTCTTGCCACCCCTACAGTTGAGCCTCAGGCTGCACCTACTGCGTTGGCTGATGATACGGTGTTGGATGCTTTATTCAATGGGACCGCAGAGGAGGGGCCTGAGCCTTCTCACATACAAAAGGCAAGAGGCACCGTTCTAGTCGCACTGAGGAGGAAAAAGCCCAAAAGAGACAGCGTAGGAAGAAGAAGGAGGCTAGGAAAGCTTCGATTTTAGATGAAGAGTTGCACCAACAGAGGGTGCGTGAGAGTATTGCAGGGGCATCGAGTTCTGCCCCAGTTGTAGAGGTCCCGCCTGTCGTGAGGGACGTTGTGAGCACCACTGATGGTGCGGTTAGAGTGACCGAGGGCACTACTGAGGGTGCTATGATGGATGATGTGGGCACTTCTGAGGGTGACCCATGTATGGTTCCAGCGGGCTTCGAGAAATCGAACCCACCCGCTTGTTGATGATTCTTCGGCACAATGCGGCACAGGTATGCTTCACCCAATCCATTATCTTTTACTGCTTTTATATGCATTGGGGGAAATCGCATCTATTTTTGTTAGGGGTGGGGTAAATGGATTGTGAGTGATAGGGTGAAGTTTGAGTACCCCAACTCATAAATCCTCTCTTTGGGGTTTTCTTGCCCGTGTTCTTTTTCCTTAAGAAACTATTTAATTTATGTTGAACCGGCATGTATTAGGATCGTATGTATAGAAGCATGAAAAAAGAATGAAGCATGATGACTTATAAAAATAATTGACACCCGTCCAAATTTTGTTATGTGTGCTAGAATTTGTAGGCTAAGATAAGTGGAATGTGTTGGCTCTGAGTATGACATGATAATGAATCAACTTGATGGCATGACTTAAGCTGAAACTTGAACTGGGTAATCTGATAATGAAACTATGTGCCAAGAGTGTGCGAGAATAGTTGATTGTTCAAACAGTTTTTGTGCAAAACTAGAATTTGCCCGGTTAGTCCTGCTAAGAAAATTCACTCTAAAGGCTAGCAGGTGATCATAGGCCCTTGTTCTAATAAGTCCACAACTTGCCTAAATGAAAGATCCAACCAAATGAAATAAATACTCCACTTGATCCAAATGCTTTGAGCCTAAAATTAGAGCATTTCTTTCTAAACCCCGAACTCACCTTCCCATAATCTACTATGTTGGCCTCGGTCCCTCCTTGGACATGTGCACCTCGACTTAGGCCAAAAGCCTAAGTTGAGGGTGGCTAATGTAAAAATTAACTTCAATCTTGGCCCTGACTCGACATTGGGTATTGTGCACCTCAACCAATGGAAAATCCATAAGTTGAGGGTGGCTATGAAAGAGGAAACCGAAAGAAAAATGGGTATGAAAAGAGTTTGATGTTGAAAAAAAAAGAAAAAAAAAGAGGAATGGATGTGACTTGTTGAAAGCTAAAGAAAAAGAATAAAACGCAAGAAAGAGATAAAAGTGAAAAATAAAAATATCTACAAAGTCTAAAGTCACATCCATGAGATCCTCTTGTTGGTCTTTAAACTTGACTGGGACGCCAAGTCACCTTGATATGTGATATGAGCTTGGACCTTAAGATGAAATGAACTTTGAACTTGAAATTAATAAAATGAATTTATTTATTTGTGAATGTTAAATATTCAACTCAAATGAATATAGTTTTAATCGAATTTTTGTATGAATTGAATCCAACAAAATTTATGTGTCTACACTAATAAACAATATTAACCCATAAAAATGGGTTGATATGTTGTTTTACTATGAAAACAAAATTCAATCTATTTTGAAGAAAGATATTTTCTTATTCGATATGTTAAATATAGTCATAATTAAGAAATAATATAATTTTATTAGATATTAAATAATTATAAACTAATAAAATAAAAGAAAATAACGACCCACCTTTTAGAGGCGGTGCAGTCTATTTTAACATGCTCAAATTAACCAAATTCAGCTATTTGACACTATTCACACATCCATAATGAAAAATGTATAACCTTAGGTAGGAGTGACAATTTAAGCCCATATAAGTAAAATGGAACCATTTTTCCTTATTAAATTAAATGGATCACTCATATTTTCTTAAATGGGTAAATATGGACTAACAAACTATTTAAGCTCATATTAATATGAACAAAATGGGTAAACATAAGAATCTATATATATATATATATATATATATATCACTCTCTTATCATAAAAATCCCTAATTGTACCATTTATTTTTAAAAATAAAATATAAAAAATTGGGTGTGGGTGTGGGGGCAAAAAATTGGCTGTATGTGGGGGGGGGGGGGGGATAGGGGGGAGGGGTTGCCATTTTTTTTTTTCAAAATAAAGTCTTTTTAATTTTTTTTTGGTGGTGGTGGTGATGGGGGGTATAGGGTTGGGGTGGTAGGGGTAGGGTGGGATGGTAAGAGTTGAAGTATTAACAACTTAGTTTTGATTTAATATATTTTGGCTCCAGGAGATTAAATTGGGTTACAACCATTTTACTCAAATCATATTTGACCAAATTCATATTTACCCATATTTTATATGAATAAATTGTAATCCAATCTATTTTAACTCAATTCATATTCAATCCATTCATTTGCCAACCGGAACCTTTGGTAAAAAATAGGAGAGATTGTCCTTGTAAGACATAGTTGAATGAAAATGACTATTTGAAGTAGATAAAATAATTTGTCAGATGTGTGGGGATGGTTTTCATTCAAAGTTTGGCCGGCCTTTTCTTTGAAAAGTTGAGACAAGTCAATCAGTGAATACAAGAATCACATGTGGCACTGACTCACCTTCTACTACCTAATGTTATCCATTCAAACGAATTAGCTTTTTGCACCGAAAAACTCATTCACACTCACTATCAACATCTTTAATTTATTTATTTAATTTCAACAAACAACTTAAACTTATAATAAATGAGCAAAACAAACTTTATATTTAGTTATCATACGTCATATACCTAATGGTTTGTAACATATACACCTGAAATAAAAGTAAGTTCTATTCCAATTTCATCTCAATTTATGTGACACATTCGAATTAGAGATTCAAACCAATCTATCTTTGACTGTAAAATTTTCATATATCTTTTGAATATTTTTTAATTATCAATTATTGTGACTTATAGAACTTTTTACGTAGTTTACAAATATAGAAATTTCATTTTTTAAAAAGATTAGAAATTTCATGAGCAAATTCTCCGTCAAACTTAAACTGTTTGACTCTAAAAAACAAATTATGTCACCTAAATTGGGACAAAAGAAGTAACAATGTTTTCCTTCAACACACCCTATGCCAAAACTTTCCCCCAGAGAATTAGGACCTAGACTAAGCTAATAAGGCAATATGGAATACATTACAAGAAAACAATTAATGGTAGAAAAAACAAGGAATCTTGTTAAACATAACTGAATTGAAATAAATTTGAGTGTTTGGTTGTCTGTTGATTGGATTATCCTCCCATCATTGTACAAAATTTGTTATTTATATAAAAAGAAGTCTCTCCTTAAAATATTCAATCGCACTAAGGGGTTTGTTTAATAGGGTACATTAGGAAAAATAATCCATATATTATGGATGATATTATTTAGTACTATATTTTGTAGAAATATTAGGCCTATATATAACTAATGCAGGTATTAATTATACATCCTATATGTTATTATAAGATGTATAACTAATACCATCCATTTGGTGGTATTAATAATATATGAAATTTAATATCATGAGATTAATCTAGATAAAAAATACCCCCTCAAATCATTTTAATCGTTTTGTTTATTTTTTATTTTATATTTGTACTAGTAAATTTATTTCAATAAATTAGCGTACAAATTTTATTATTTAGAGAGAGTTTTTTATTGCTAAATAAATTCAATACAAATGAAATGTACAATGTTTAATCTATTTATTATTAATATAAAATATTATAATCCAACTAATATAATAATGTTGATGTATGAATTAAGACCAAGAAGCACCAACAAAATCATGAATTAACCTTAGATTAAAATAAGTATATAAGATCATAGTCTAATCATGAAAGAGACCATAAATACAAGTTAAAGCAATGCATTATGATCAAGTTTCCGCTTGCTTTCAGATGAAAAAAATTGAGTAGACAATTTTATATCAGTTAAGAAATTACTAGACTCAAAAATCTAAAAATAAAAATTGTTCAAATCAGACCAAAAAGTTCAATTTTATATGATAAAATGCTCGTTACCCGTAAGATCTAATCACTTTTCAAAATATTTTTTTAAAAAAATACATCTTAGGTATGAAAATAGTTTAATTTCTTTTACTATTCTTATTTTTTAGTTTTTATTTTATGATAAATAGTATTTTTGTGTGATAAAAGTCCTAAGTTAATGATATTATTGATACAAAATAAAGTTCAATGACTTTTCTCTAAAAATTCTTATAGTTGTGTGATATTTTAAGATATTAACTCCAATTTATTAAGATGACAATTATTCACCCTAAAATAAGTTAAGTGAGTGTAACGACTAGTTCCCGTCATTATAGAAAAGCCAACGGGGAAAATTTTTGGACCGAAAAACTTTTTGGTAGTATCATGAAATTTCCCAACCTAGTCTAGATTTGGACGAAATCGGAGTCAGTGAGGTATAGGGAAATTTGGTAACAAATGAGAGGTCAAATTGTGAATTTGATTATATGAGTAGGTAGCTAAGATGTTAAGGAACCCGTACGACTTTATGAAATTGAATACGGGCGAGTAGAACTCCCGAAAATGATCTTAGCGTGAACGGGTATTTTTCGAGTGTCGTGGGATGAAGGTGTGTTGTGAAATGGGGGTTTGGAAATTCTTTATTTAGCTATTTGTTCTGTGCAAACCGCTATGGCGGGATTTGTGCCGCTAGAGCAGGGACGCTGCAGCCGGGTGAGGACCGTTGTGGTGGGACATACACGACTCAAGTCAGAAATAAACCCCAAAACGCCATTATTCTTCCTTTTCGACTTTGAGAGCTAAGGAACGACCCCTGGTGTTTTCTTGATAGTTTTTCACCATTCTTGAGGCTAAAGGTAAGGTTTTCACTCCACGAAGTTCCGTAGAACTTAGTTCCTTGGGTAATTATTGATGGGGGAGGGTTTTGATCTGGGATTTATGGTGGAAAAAGCCCTAATCTGGGTATGGGGATCAAGGGTTCGACCTAGCATTGATTTTATTGATCATAATCGGAGAATTTTGGTTTTTTTTATTGATCCGCCATTATTATGATTGTTTGTAGACCAAGATTAAGCGGAAAGAATCCGGAAAGGGAAGAATCAAGTTTCTTAGGGGATTCAAGATTTGTTTGAGGTAGGTGATAGTTGTGATTTCATGTTTGTGTGATATATGTTTGTAATTGCTTCATTGTATTGCATGTATGTATTCGAATATTGCATTACTGATCACACTAATCATAAATGAGTATGAACGAATAACTATATGCCATGAATCACTTCTTAGTTGCATGATTGTGAGAATGTAAATTGTGATTGTGATTGTGGTATGTTGAATGGTCTGGGTGTCACATTCCGACACACTAACTGGGATCGAATGTCACGTACCGACATGAATATTGAAACGGGTGTCACGATACAACACACTAACTTGGAACGGGTAACACGATTCGGTACACTAACTGTTTGGGTTTGGGTTCCATGAGAGGACCAATGATTTGTTACGCACGTGGTTATTGTTGAGAATGTGGAATTGTACATTGATCCTGAAATGATATTAATATTGTATATGTTCGGTGTATGCATGTTTATGATGTTGTAATGACCTGCTTATGTTGCACTAATTGGGATAGCCGCGTGATCCTACCAGTATACTGTGGTTGTGTACTAATATTGCACTTGCTCTTTTTTTTGGAGTACAGGGCATCCTCAAGCGGCTATTGACAGACCTCATTTAGAAGATCAGTGATCGTCGTCGAATTCAAGGGTGAGCCAGTTCTTCCGGGCTGCCTTGAGTTCTCCTTTTGTTTAGTCCATCTTTTCGGACATAGACTAGCTCATCAGATATTCCTATGCTGAGTTTGGGTTGTACCCATTTCCTTAGACTTATGATCATTGTTAGAGTTTTGGTTCATTGACTTTCAGGTTCTAGGGAATTATTTTCCGCATTGTTTTGTTAGTCGTTGTTAGATCTTTTGAGAGTTTATGGGAATTCTATTTGACTATTGCATGTAAACCGACTTTCTTATCTTTAAATACTTTAATTTTCATAAATTTGGTTATTTGGGGTTTAGTAATGGTTCTCCCACCGGAGGGTTAGTGTGGTGCCAATCACGACCGTCTGGGTCGTGACAAAGTTGGTATCAGAGCCCTAGGTTCATTGATCTGAATATACCAAAACGAGTCTAGTAGAGTCTTGCGGAACGGAATGGAGACGTCTGTACTTTTCTTCGAGAGGCTATAGGACTTTAGGCAATCTCTCTATTTTCTCTTGTCACCTTTCGTGCTATAACTTGGTTCCAATTGGTATCTGGTGATCCAAATTAGTATCTAATCTCATTCACTCTTTTGTCCATAGATAGTTAACAGTAGGTTCAAAGGCATCAGGCCCGTAGCTCCCGTTAACGCGCCAAATGAGGAATGCATAGCGAGAGGTCGCGGTCGAGGCAGGGGTAGAGGAAAAGCAGCGGGCAAAGGCTGAGGAAGGGCAGCACCTACTAGGGATGGAGCTCCTGTTGAGAATGCTCCCAGAAATGAGAATCCTTCTACGCATCATGAAGAGATAGACGAGAATGTAGAGGTTGAGAATGATAAGGATGTTGGAAAAGAGGAAAAGGTGCAGGCTGAGACTACAGGTATTCCTCATTTGGACCAGTGTTAGCTCAACATATTATGTCATTCTTGAAAGGATTGGTTGGTCCTGGAGTGCTTCTCTCTGTTCAAGCAACTCAAGCTCCTGCCAATCCCCATATTGCTATCACTGTCCCCAAGATGGGTGGAACTGTAGGTACTGATGCCTTCTTCCGTCCTTTGTTGGGTCCCGTTATGACTAGTAAAGAGCATGAGACGTTAACTAAGTTCTTGAAATTGAAACCGCCGGTATTCTTGAGAGTGAGGATGCCTATGAATCCATCCTAGATTGCTATGAGGCTTCATAAGTTGGAAATTGTCCATCAGTATGGAGTAGAGTTTGTGACTTTTAAACTTCAGGGCAAGGCTAAGCAGTGGTGGAGATCTTATGTGGAGTGCAGATCTTCAACTTTACCCCCACTCACTTGGACCCAATTTCATGCTTTGTTCTTGGAAAAGTATGTCCCCCGGACTTTGAGAGATCGTAAAAAGGATGAGTTCATGGCTTTGGAGCAAGGTGGTATGTCTGTGGCTGCTTATGAGGCCAAGTTCTATGATTTGTCTAGATATGATACGCAATCGGTGACTACAGAGGAAGAGAGGATCCGCCTATTTGTTAAGGGGCTGAATTTCGAGTTATAGGTATTGTCTGTGCACATAACTTCTGCAGGAATTTTTTTTTAATAAGGTAACAGATTTTATGAAGAAAGTGGAAGGGGTGAGGCGAGACGGTCAGTCTAAGGCATTGGCTAAGAAAGCCAAGAATTCAGGCAACTTTTAAGGTTCGTACTCCACAGGTTCAGGTAGGCCAACACTTGCAGCCCGACCAATTCAGTCCGCCATGCCCGCTTCTACAGGTAATTACTCGAGAATTCCTACTCAAAATTTGATTCAGGATAGCCAAGGAGTCGCACCTTCGGCGGGTAGCAGGCCATCTTTTGATCGTACTTGTTATAACTGTGGAGAACCTAGGCATATGAGGAGAGATTGTCCCCACCCGCGCATGAAGGAGTCCGCGCAACACTAGACTAGAGTAGTGGTACCCGCGAGAAATGGTAATAATGGTTGAGGGAGTCCATAAGGTGGGCGAGGAGGAAATCAGCGAGGTCATGGAGGTCAGGGAAATGGTAACGCAGGCAGAGGTACGACGCAGCCAGGCAGGGAAGTCACCCGTCATGATGATAGGGCTCAGTGTTATGCCTTTCCAGGCAAGACCGAGGCGTAAGCATCTGACGCACTTATCACAGGTACTATTCTTGTCTGTGACCGGATGGCTAATGTGTTATTTGATCTGGGTTCTACTTATTTTTGTGTGTTCGTTCGATTTGCCTCAGAATTTGATATGATTTGTGATATACTTGATGCCCCCATCCATTTTTCTACCCTCGTTAGAGAGTCTGTCATAGTCACCCATGTCTTTCGTGCTTGTCTTATCTTGTTTATGGGTTTTCAGACTTGGGCTGGTTTGGTGATTTTGGATATGACTAACTTTGATATAATCTTAGGCATGCCTTGGTTGTCTCCCTATTATTTTGTGTTCAATTTTAATACTAAGTATGTGACTTTAGAGATCCCCGATAGGGAAAAGTTAGAGTAGGAAGGGGTGTACAAGCTTAAGCAAGCTAAGATCATACACTTCATTCGGGCTAGGAAACTGGTAGGGCAGGGTTGTTTGACTTATTTGACTCATATTCGGGATGTTGAGGTTGAATCTCCCTCTATTGAGTTTATTCACGTGGTGTCATAATTTAGAGAAGTGTTTCCTACTGATTTGCCTGGTATGCCTCCGGATAGAGATATAGATTTCTACATTGATTTAGAACCTGGTACCCGTCCCATTTCCATCCTTCCTTTTCGTATGGCTCCGAAAAGTTTAAGAGAGCTTAAGGCTCAAATCCAAAGCTTCTTGATAAATGATTCATTCGTCCTAGTGCTTCCCCATGGGGTGCTCCTGTTTTGTTTGTTAAGAAAAAGGATGGAAGTATGAGAATGTGCATAGACTATCGCCAATTGAATAGGGTCACCATTCGAAATAAGCATCCATTGTCTCGAATAGATGATCTTTTTGACCAATTGCAGGGTGCATCAATCTTCTCTAAGATTGATTTAAGTTTTGGTTATCATCAGTTAAAGAGTAGGCCTGAGGATACACCAAAAATGGCATTTAGGACCCGTTATGGGCATTATGAGTTTCTAGTTATGTCGTTTGGGTTGACAAATACACGTGCAGCTTTCATGAGTTTGATAAACGGTGTGTTCAATCCCTTTCTCAATTCGTTTGTGATAGTGTTTATGATGACATCTTGGTGTATTCAAAAAGTGAGGAAGAGCATGCCTACCATCTTCGTATTGTTCTGGATGTTCTTGGGAAACAAAAGTTGTATGCGAAATTTATGTTCTTGGGAAACAAAAGTTGTATGCGAAATTTTCTAAGTGTGAATTTTGGTTGACTTCGGTTGCCTTTTTAGGGTATGTAGTTTCAAAGGAAGGGGTAATAGTAGATCCCCAAAAGATTAAGGCGGTTAGGAATTGGGTTCGACTAAGTTCTGTGATTGAAATTAGGAGTTTTGTGGGGCTCGCTAGCTACTATCGTCGGTTTGTGAAAAACTTCGCTTCTATTGCCACACATCTCACAAATTTGACAAAAAAGAAGGTACCTTTTGAATGGACTGAAAAATGTGAGGAGAGCTTTCAAAAGCTCAAGACTCTTTTTACCACAACACCTATCTAGCACTACCGGTGGAAGGTAAATACTTTATTGTTTATTGTGATGCTTCACATTCTGGTTTGGGTGCGGTATTGATGCAGGATAAGAATGTCATAGCTTATGCATCGCGGCAGTTGAAGGTTCATGAGCGAAATCACCCAACACATGATTTAGAGTTGGCAGCGGTAGTGTTTGCTCTCAAGATCTGGCAACATTATCTTTATGGTGTTAAATGTGAAATATTTACTGATCATCACATTCAACAACATGTGTTCACTCAAAAGGATCTGAATCTGAGACAACGAAGGTGGATGGAGTTACTTAAGGATTATGATGTGACCATCCAATATCATCCGGGTAAGGCTAACGTAGTGGCAGACGCACTAAGTCGAAAAGCGGTGAGTATGGGTAGTTTAGCTTGCTTGAGTGTATCCAAATGACCTTTGGCTAAAGAAATTCAACATTTGAAATCTAAGTTCATGCAGTTGAGCATCTCAGGAAAAGGTGAGGTGTTAGCTAGCATTGAAGTACGGGCCACGTTCATTGAGGAGATCAAGGCCAAACAATTTGAGGATGAACATTTGAAAGAGCTCAGAAATAAAATAGTGTCTGGCAAGGCACAAGAGACCACTCTTAATGCGGGAGGTGTACTCAGTTTTAAAGAAAGGATTTGTGTTCCTAGAATGGGCGATTTGATTCAGAACTTATTGGCAGAATCCCATAGGTCGAGGTATTCCATTCATCCGGGTGTAACTAAGATGTACCGAGATTTGAAGTGACTTTATTGGTGGCCTGGCATGAAGAAAGATATAGCAGAGTTTGTGGCTAAATGTCAAAATTACCAACAAGTAAAATATGAACACCAAAGGCCTATCGATTTGCTTCAAAGAATGCCGATTCCGGAATGGAAGTGGGAAAGGATAGTTATGGATTTCATGGATGGTCTTTCCAAGACTTTGGGGAAGTTTGATTCTATTTGGGTAGTAGTTGACAGATTGACTAAGTCAGCCCATTTTATTCCAGTCTATAATGCTCAACAATAGGCTAAGGTATATATAAAGGAGATAGTAAGGCTACACGGGGTTCCCCTTTCTATCATCTCAGACCGTGGTACGCAGTCACATCCAAGTTTTAGGGAAAATTGCATGAGGAGTTGGGTACTCAATTCACCTTTGGCACATCCTTCCATCTGCAAACGGACGGTCAGTCAGAGAGAACTATCCAAGTGTTAGAGGACATGTTGAGGGCATGCATGATTGACTTTGGAAGTCATTGGGATAAGTTCATCCCCTTGTGTGAGATTTCCTATAATAATAGTTACCACTCCAGCATTGATATGACACCATTTGAAGCACTATATGTGAGGGGATGTAGATCATCCATAGGATGGTTTGAGGCGAGAGATGTGAAACCTTTGAGGGTTGATTTATTGAAGGATGCTCAAGATAAAGTGAGGAGTATTCAAGCTAAGCTTTTAGCGGCCCAAAGTAGACAGATGAAATATGCAGACCATAGACATTGAATTTCAGACTGGTGAGAACGTTCTTCTTAAGGTATCACCCATAAAAGGGGTAGTGAGATTCGGTAAGAAGGGCAAGCTTAGTCCCCCATTCATTGGACCATTTGAGGTTCTTGACCATGTAGGGCCAGTGGCGTAAAGGTTGGCTTTACCTCCTAACTTATCGGGAGTTCATCCGAAATTTCATATGTCCATGTAAAAGAGATACCATGGTTATGGAGATTACATAATAAAATGGGACTCAGTTGTGCTAGACAAAGACTTTTAGTATGAGGAAGAATCGATTGCTATTCTTGATCGTGATATCCGAAAGATGAGGACCAAAGAGATTAAGTCCTTAAAAGTTCAATGAAAGCATCGTCCGGTTGAGGAAGCCACTTGGGAGACCGAGAAGGACATGAAAGGAAAAGTATCCCCAGTTGTTCGACGATTTAGATACTACTCCATTCTTGTTTTAGCCTGTTTTTCCTAGTTTTTCACTCTGGGACGAGTGATGGATAAATTAGTATATATTGTAACGACATGTTCCTATCATTATAGAAAAGCCAACGAGGAAAATTTTTGGACCGAAAAACTTTTTGGTAGTATCAAGAAATTTTCCAACCTAGTCCAAATTTAGAGGAAATTGGAGTCAATGAGGTTTAGGGAAATCTGGTAACAAATGAGAGGTATAATTGTGAATTTGATTATATGAGTAGGTAGCTAAGACATTAAGGAACTCGTACGGATTTACGAAATTGAATTCGGGCGAATAGAAATCTCGAAAATGATCTTAGCGTGAACTGGTATTTTTTTAGTGTCGTGGGATGAAGGTGTGTTTTGAAATGGGCGTTTGGGAATTCTTTATTTAGCTCTCTGTTTTGTACAAGCCTTTATGGCGGGATTTGTGCCGCCAGGGTGGGCTCGCTGTAGCGGGGTGAGGACTACTGTGGCAGCACAAACACGACTTAAGTCAGAAATAAACCCCAAAACGCCATTATTCTGCACTTTTTGACTTTGAGAGCTAAGGAACGACCCCAAGTATTTTCTTGACAGTTTTTCACTATTTTTTAGGCTAAAGGTAAGGTTTTCGCTCCACGAATCCCTTTTTCGATCCGTAGAACTTAGTTTCTTGGGTAATTATCGATGGGGGAGGGTTTTGATATGGGATTTATGGTGGAAAAAGCCCAATCCGGGTATGGGGATCAAGGCTTCAACCTAGGGTTCATTTTATTGATCATAATCCAGGAATTTGGGTTTTTTGTTTATTGATCCTCGCATTATTATTTTTGTTTGTAGACCAAAAACAAGCGGAAAGAATCCGAAAAGGGAAGAATCAAGTTTCTTAGGGGATTCAAGCTTTGTTTCAGGTAGATGATGATTGTGATTTCGTGTTTGTGTGATATATGTTTGTAATTGCTTCATTGTATTGCATGTATTTATGCGAATGTTGCATTATTGATACAACTAATCGTAGATGATTATGAACGAATAACTATATGTCATGAATGAATCACCTCTTAGTTGCATGATTGTGAGAATGTACATTGTGATGGTGATTGTGGTATGTTGAATGGAGCGGGTGTCACGTTTTGACACACTAACTGGACCGAATGTCACGTACCGACATGAATATTGGAACGGGTGTCACGATCCAAAACACTAACTTGGAACGGGTGCCACGATTTGGTACACTAATTGTTTGGGTTCCATGAGAGGACCAATGATTTGTTATGCACACGGTTATTGTTGAGAATTTGGAATTGTACATTGATCCTGAAATGATATTGATATTTTATATGTTCAGTGTATGCATGTTTATGATGTTGTAATTACCTGTTTATATTGCACTAATTGGGATAGCCGCGTGATCCTACCAGTACACTGTGGTTGTGTACTGATACTGCACTTTCTCTTTCTTTGTGGAGTACAGGGCATCTTCAAGCGGCTATTGACATACCTCATTTAGAAGATTAGTGATCGTCGTAGAATTCAAGGGTGAGCCAGTTCTTCCAGACTGCCTTGAGTTCTCCTTTTGTTTTGTCCATTTTTTCGGACTTAGACTAGTTCTTTAGATATTCCTATGTTGAGTTTGGGTTGTACCCATTTCCTTAGACTTATGATCCTTGTTAGAGTTTTGGTACATTGACTTTCAGGTTCTAGGGAATTATTTTCCGCATTGTTTTGTTAGTCGTTGTTAGATCTTTTGAGAGTTTATGGGAACTTTATTTGACTCTTGCATTTAAACCTGCTTTCGTATCTTTAAATGCCTTAGTTTTCGTAAATTTGGTTAGTTGGGTTGTAGTAATAGTTCTCCCACCGGAAGGTTAGTGTGGGTGCCAATCACGATGGCCTGAATCGTGATAGTGAGAAAATAGCAAACATGGCGACAAAGTTTTTCTTCTCCTAGCTAGTTAGAAGGCCACAAAATATAATATTCTCTAGCAATTATCTACCTTGACCCAACTACATGAAATTGAAAGTCCCATAATAACTCAAGGATATAATTGGAAAGAAGCTTTTTTTGTAGAGTTTTAAACCACACACAAGATTAGGTAGGAAGCAATGAACCAAATACTTGATAAAAAATAATTCATGCATTACTATTCCTAGCATTACTAACCCCATGCGTTACTAATCGCTGCAATACTAATGTCTACGTTATTATTTTTTGTACCAAATGACCCCTAAAAGTCTTAGTGATTGTTTAGATTATCTTTTTAAAAATATCCTACAAATTAAAAATTTGAAGGCATAATTTGGAAATACACCTAACTTCTAACTTTTAACTTATTTTTATACATATTTAAACCTAAAAATAAATGCTTAAAAGAACTTTTAATTAGTTCTAAACATCATAAAAAATAAAATAAAATAAAAAGTAAAAGCTAAAAACACTTAAAATAAACTAATTGAAACACCCACTTATTTCTAAAGAGACGTGGCATAATCAATTAAAGTGGTGCAGTGTGCAACTGATTAAGCTTACTTCGTCTGTCATTTTTTACTAGTTTGCTCAGAAATAAACTTTGTAAAATAAAAAGAAACTACTAAAATATTGAGTTTAAGACATTATTTTACATAACATAAATCTACTCTTTTTTATTTACAACATTAAGATTTTAATTGCAAATATGACAACTTAATAAAAGTGTACAATTATACACATTTTTGTACCTATTTTTGGCTTAGTGTGCTATTTTTTTGGGAGTCATAATTTATTTTGTTTACTTTTTGAATTTCAATCTCAATTTGTAACGACTTGTTTCCGTCGTTATGGAAAAGACAATGGGGAAGGAAATTGGGTCAGAAAACTTCTAGGTAGTAACTTGGAAATTTCTAGCCTAGGCCAGATTTGAACGAAATCTGAGTCAGGTGAGGTCCAGGGAAAATTTGGTAATGGACGTGAGATTTAAATATGAATTTGATCACATGAGTGGATAGCCAAGACGTTAAGGAGCTTGTACGGCTTTGCCGAATTTAATTTGGGCGAGTAGAACTCCCGAAACTAATCTGGCGTGAAAGGGAAGTTTTAGAACGTCAAGGGTTGAAGGTGTGTTGCGAAATGGGAGCTTGGAACTCAAATTCTGAGTTTCTGCCTCCGTGCAAGCCACCGGGGCGGGATCAATCCCGCCAGGGCGGGGCCGCTGTGGTGGGTTAGGGTCTGCTGTAGTGGGGCAATCGCGACTTAAACTGAGGAAAAACCCGAAAAACGTTATTTTCTGCAAAACTTCATTCTTAAGAGCTAAGGGACGACCCACGGCAATTTCTTGACAAATTTCCACGAATTCTAGCGCTAACGGTAAGATCATTACTCCCCTAATCCGTATTTCGATAATTAGAACTTATAATCTTGGGTAATTATCGTTGGAGGATGGTTTTGGCCTGAAGTTAATAGTGGGAAAAGCCCTAACTGAACATTAGGATCTTGAGTTTGGCCTTGGGTTGATAATTTTGGTTATAATCCGGGTAAATTAGACCTTGTTTAGTGCTCCTTGCATTAATTGCATGTTTTAGATCAAGAACAAGCTGAAAGACTCCGGAAAGGGAAGGCTCACGTGTCTTAGGAGTATTCAAGCTTGGTTTCAAGGTAGGTGATAGTTCAACTTCTTGTTGTGTGACATATGCTTGTTAATTGCTTCGTTGTATGCATACATATATGTGAATAGGGTAATGTGAATTGAACCAAATGAAATGATTATGTGTGAACAATTACATGCCATGAATCTGACAATTGAATGTGTGACTATGTGTACTGTTCAATATGGGTGTGATTGTGATTGTGGTTGTGCTGACTGGATAAGGTGTCACATTCCGCACATATATTGGACTAGGTGTCACATTTCGACACATATATTGGACCGAATGTCACGTTCCGACACATATATATTGGATCAAGTGTCATGTTCCGATACACTAACATTTTGGGTGTGGGTTCCATGAGAGGACCATTTGTGATTATTACATTCATGTCTACCTGTCATTGATATTGTGAATTTGTATGTTGCTCCTGAAATGATAATTGAACTATGCATTCGGTATATGTGTGTTTACTATGTTGTAGTTACTTGCTTGTATTTCGCTTACTGGAGTAGCCCCATGATCCTACCAGTACACTGTGGTTTGTGTACTGATACTGCACTTGCTCATTCTTTTTTGAGTATAGGGCATCTTCAGGTGGCTACTGGTAGACCTCAGCTAGGGGATCATTGACCGAGACCAGATTCGAGGGTGAGTCAGTTCTTTCATGCTGCCATGGATCCTTCATCTGTTTAGTCCATTCTTTTCGACCTCATACTACATCGTTAGCCTTTTACTTATGTTTCGTTTTATGGGTTGCATCTTTTTTCTTAGACTTGTTGAATTATAGAGTTTTAGTACAATGACTTTCAAGTTTTAGGGGTTGAATTTCCGCAATAGTCATGTTTTGTTGTTTATTTAAACTTTTGAAGTTTATGGGAACTCCATATTAATTAGTTATTTAAACCTGATTCCATATCTTTATATGTTTTAGTTTCTTTAAGTTGCTTAGTCGGGTTGAAGTAATGATTTTCCCACCGAAGGGTTAGTGTGGGTGCCATTGGGAAACAAAAGTTGTATGCTAAATTTTCCAAGTGTGAGTTCTGGTTGACTTTAGTTGCCTTTTGGGGGCATGTGGTTTCAAGGGAAAGGGTAATGGAAGATCCCTAAAAGATCAAAGCAGTCCAGAATTGGGTCCGACCTAGCTTTGTGACTGAAATTAAGAGTTTTGTGGGGTTTGCCAGCTACTATCGTCGGTTTGTGAAAAAATTTGATTTTATCGCCAAGTATTTAATAAGGCTGACCCAAAAGGAGGTACCTTTCGAGTGGACTGACAAATGTGAAGAGAGCTTCCAAAAGCTCAAGACTCTTTTGACCACTACACCTATTCTAGCACTGTCGATGGAAGGTAAAGATTTTGTTGTTTATGGTGATGCTTCACATTGGGGTTTGGGTATTGTGTTGATGCAGGATAAGAATTTCATAGCTTATGCATCGCGGCAGCTAAAGGTGCATGAGAGAAAACTACCAGACGCATGATTTGGAGTTGGCAGCAATAGTGTTTGCTCTCAAGATCTGGAGGCATTACCTTTATGGTGTCAAGTGTGAGGTGTTTACTAACCATCGTAGTCTACAACATGTATTCACCCAGAAGGACCTGAATCTGAGACATCGAAGGTGCATGGAGTTACTCAAGGATTATGATGTTACCATCCAGTATCATCTGGGTAAGGCTAACGTGGTGGTAGACGCATTAAGAAAGAAGATGGTGAGTATGGGTAGTATAGCTTGCTTGAGTGTGTCCAAGAAACCTTTGGCCAAGGAGATTCAGACCTTGGAGTCTAAGTTTTTGGGCATCTTAGAGAAAGGTGGGGTGTTAGCCAACATTGAGGTTAGGCCTACATTCTTTGAGACGATCAAGGCCAAACAGTTTGAGGATAAGAGTTTGAAGGAGCTCAGAAAGAAGACAATATCTGGAAAGGCACAAGATGCGACTATTGATCTGGGTGGTGTGCTCAGTTTTAAGGGAAGAATTTGTGTTCCCCGAGTGGATGACTTGATTCAGAAGATGTTGACATAATCTCATGTTTCGCGGTATTCCATTAATCCAGGTGTGACCAAGATTTACCAAGATTTGAAAAAACTTTATTGGTGGCCTGGCATGAAGAAAACATAGTTGAGTTTGTGGCTAAGTGCCAAAACTGACAGCATGTAAAATATGAGCACCAAAGGCCTGCAAGTTTGCTTCAGCGAATGCCAATTCCTGAATGGAAGTGGGAAATGATAGCTATGGATTTCTCGGTTGATCTTCCCAAGACCTTGGGGAAGTTTTATTCCATTTAGGTGGTGGTTGATAGACTGACACATGTATTGGACCGGATGTCATGTTCCTACACATATATTAGATCGGGTGTCCCGTTTCGACACATATATATATTGGATCGTGTGTCACGTTCCGACACACTAACAGTTTGGGTGTGGGTTCCATGAGAGGACCACTTGTGGTTATTACATTCATGTCTACCTGTCATTGATATTGGGAATTTGTATGTTGCTCCTGAAATGATAATTGAACTATGCATTAGGTATATGTGTTTACTGTGTTGTAGTTACTAGCTTTTACTTTGCTTACTAGAGTAGTCGCGTGATCATACCAGTACACTGTGGTTTGTGTACTGATACTACTCTTGCTTGTTCTTTGTTGAGTACAGGACATCTTCAGGCGGTTACTGATAGGCCTCAGATAGGGGATCATTGACCGAGACCGAATTCGAGGGTAAGCCAGTTCTTTCAGGCTGCCATGGATCCTTCATCTGTTTAGTCCATTCTTTTCGAACTCAGACTACATCGTTAGAATTTTACTTATGTTTAGTTTTCTGGGTTGCACCCTTTTCTTAGACTTGTTGAATTATAGAATTTTGGTACAATGACTTTCAGGTTCTAGGGGTTGAATTTCCGCAATTGTCATGTTTCATTTTTTATTTAAAGTTTTGGAGTTTATGGGAACTCGATGCTAATCAGTCATTTAAACATGCTTCCGTATCTTTAAATATTTTAGTTTCTTTAAGTTGCTTAGTCGGATTGTAGTGATGGTTCTCCCATCGGAGGGTTAGTGTGGGTACCAATCACGACAGTCTGGGTCGTGACACAATTATATATTTAAATATGTTTCTTTATTAAAAATCTCATTTTCTCTGTCTTAGTTCCCTAGAACCCATTTCCCCGCTTAGTTCCATAGGTAACCATTCTATACCTAGACGATTCGTTTGTTGTCATTATTATTATTATTATTATTATTTTCAAATTCATCTTTAAATAGACAAATATTTTTATTTGCTTCTTGAAAAAATCGAGCATGGGTAGAAAAAATTATGTGGATTATACTCTTAGAAAGAGTTCTTGTTTAAGAAAGTCTTCTCTAATGTTAATAGTCCCATTGTTTTTTGAAGATCAAGCTTTGAGTTGAATTCTTTGACTCCATCTCCCACCAATAAATCAAAAAGAGGTCATCCATCTAGTAGTGAAATCCCTACTGTTATTATCAATAATAGCTCTATAAAAAAGGGTAAAGAGAAATATGTTGGTATAAACTCTATCATTGTTACACATAAATCGCCAGTAAAGAAATGAGAAAGAGGTTTCAAGTGTTGAGTATCCTCATGATAACGATAGTTATTTTGGTGGACCTAGGATTACGAAAGAACAAGGTCCTTTAAGGGGAAATTTATTAATATCAAATGCTCAATCAAGAGGAACATTTATTTGTTCACCAAGTTTAGATACCCATGGTTAAGGAATATTCCTAAAACATTAACCACAATTGTTCAGTTCCTTGAAGGGTATTCACCCCTAATAAAGACTAAAATTGTGAGATGGATTCACCCTTCACCAGGGGTTTATAAGTGCAATACCGATGTCTCATTTGAATATGAGACATGAGTTGGGGTTATAGCTTTTTATATCAGAAATGAGGAAGGGGATCTGGTGTATGCAGAATCTAAAGGGGTTACAAAGGACTCAATTTTGGAGGCTGAGATCATGACAAATTAAGGAGGGCATATATTATTGTATTCAGAAACCTTGATTCCCTTGATTATTGAGACTGGTTCTCTGTTAGCTTAGAAAGTACTAAATGGAGTGTGGGAGGTTCGATGGTAGATAACTTGGGAAGCCAAGTTCATTAAGCAATTGATAAAGAATCATAGGGTGGAAGTGGTTCATACTTTCAAAGAAGGAAAAAATCTAGATGATTTTTTTTACTAAATCGTTTGTTCATTTTGCAGGAATTGAGAGAGAACAATATCATAACACTCAAGAACTATCACAGAAGGCTAGGGCAATATTGCAACTAGAGAAAGAAATTATACCTAATTTGAGGATTAGCAAAGAACAAAACAAAAGCTACAATGGATAAGCACATACATTACAACAGGTTTAGAATGATACAAGTATCTACGACAGTATGAGAAAGGGAAGATTTTTTGGTACCACTAATCTCCAAGCGATATATAGTTTGATTACAACGTATGCGATATGTCGACTTAAAAAGTGATATTAATCTCGATAGGGTTCAACCTTTTGAGGAGATTAATCAAAAGATTGAGTACCAAAATGCACAAAGGAATTAAAGACAAGAAATTCATCTTGACAAGGTTCCATCACTGACTGTTTTGGCATCCTTCAACTTTGCTAATAACCTAGGCTCAGGTCGTCTGCATCTAGGCAAAAGAAGTCTTCGACTGTTGAATCATGAAATTAGTGACAGTTTTTTTATGTGGAGGTGATTTCAATCCATACTTGAATCTTTATCGATCTAGCAGCTATATCGAGGTAGAGGGCTCGCCAGGAGGAGTTGCCAGTAATGAAGTGCTTGAATTTTTCTTAAAACCAAGCTCCGTGATGAAGAAGAAGCCATTGCGGATGGAACTTCCCTTGTTTCCTAATAGAGTGGCGGTTGGTTTGGTCTTTGTTACTTTTTGTATTTGGGGCTTGGGTCACTTTTGGACCCAAGTTTTGTATCTGTGGTGACTTTCATTTTTTGATTTAATATAAATGGACTTGGTCCAAAGCTTAAATCAAAATAATTTTCAAGAAAAGTAAATATGGATATCTATGTCAAATAAATATTAAAATAATCCTTTTTTGCCAAATAAATAAAACTGGGCTATTTATTGCCAATTAAATATATAAGTTGTTATGATTTGCCATTTTTCATGAGTCACTCACCTAGCCCATTAGGCTTTTGGCTAATATTAACTTTAGGAAAATTACACTTTTTTGGTAACAACCTATAACATTTGTTTACCACTTTTTTGGTCTAATTTTATAGAATTCTCCGAAATGACTCAATTCGAATAAAAAGGTCATATTTGATGTAATTAATACATATTTATCATAGGGCCCAATTTAGATAAAACATACCATTTTTTTGTAGTGATATTAAAAGAAAAACTTTTTGTTGTTTATATTTTGTTTGTTGCTCTTTTTCTTATTTTTTTCTTGTCTAATTATTTCACTTCTTTTGTGGAAAAGTGAATATTTGTCATTTTTATTATTTTTATTTATCCTTCTATTTATTAAGATGGAATGCATGATAGACAAATAAATATTGTTATCGATACATTTCATAATGATTTATATGATATCTATACGCGATTATAGACCATTTATACAATGTCAATACATTAGTTACATATTTATATAATATTGATATATTACATATACACTACATAATCATTTGTTAGTCTGTTTTAAAATAATAGTAATAATTCATTGTTCAAAGTTTCTTGTTGCTCCTTTTTAATTATTTTTCTTTTCTAAGTTTTTCACTTTTTTGTAGAATATGAATATTTATATCGTTTTATTATTTTTTGTTTTATTTATTTATTAAGGTGAGAATGGATGATAATCAAATAAATATCGATACATTACATAATTATTTATATAATTTGATACATGATATAGTACTGATATCTTACATATACACTACATAATTATTTGTACATTATATATACATTATGTATCATTTATATGATATTGATAAATGTTCATACACGATTTATATAATACTGATACATTACATATACACAACATAACTATTTATACAATATCGATACATTACATAATTATTTGTATATTATATAAACATACTTTTACACCATTTCTACAATATTGATAGGTGAAAAAAAAGTCCATGAAAAAGTTTTTCTTAAGAAATAGAGGATATTTTTTATTTAAAAAACCGCAGCCAAAAAAAAAACAATAGCAAAATATTTTTTTTTCTTCAAAAAATCAAGGAAAAATTATAGAAATCTCACATTTTAGTTTACTTATTACCATTATCCCCTATAAGTTTTACAAATCTCCAAAATCCCTCATTTTTGCGCATCAAATTAGTGTATCTCGCGCATCAGATTAGTGTATCATGTATAAAATGTAATGTATCTTACTTAACGATTAATGTATCTCGCGCATCAGATTAATGTATCAGCACTTATATTATTGTAACCGTTTGAGGGATTTCTGTAATTATAAACTTTTAAGGGATAGATTGTTATTTTGCCTTAAAAGTATGTGATTTCTGTAATCTGCCCAAAAATCAACGCCGTAAGAAAAGGAAAAGAAGCAAAAAAAAGGCCTAATGATCTTGGGTCGAATTGAGCTCTCTCGTGTTGAGCCCACCACCTCTTTTGGCTATTTTTTTTTCTTTATGTAAATAGGTATATGGCTGTATTTATTGTAAGCAAATTATTTTATTGTTTATAAAGCAACTTACAAAAATGACTATATTTATAGGTTATTGAAGTTCAATATCTATAAATATGTTATTTACTTAAAATGACTACACTTTATGTCAACTTCTAGCTGCATGTTTGTATTTTTTTTTATTATTATTTATACAGTGATACATGCGAACTTCCAATGCACTAAATAAGGTATGGTATGTTACCATAACTGCCAACCTTTTACTATGTCCCTAAAGTCACTCAAATTTTCATTATTAAATTACCAACTAATAATTACATATTGAATGCATATCCCGATTCATTCACATAATATAATAAGTTGTATTTATATTCCTAAATACAATATATTCACAAAATACTAATGACCAAGATATTCATAAAATTTTGAATATAAAAGAGTATTTATGTCTTTTTCTCGCTATATTTTTTTATATGTTTTTTTTATTTTTCTATTTATACACTAATACAATTGTAATTACAATAACTAAATAAGGAAAACGTATTACTTGTACAATTAGCATATGAATACTTTGAATTCAAATTGGTGTTTCTATTTATAAAACTTAAAGTATTAATATATCAAGGATACAAGGATTTATAAAAGCTTAATGTATTAATACATCAAACAAGGTAAAGTAGTACAATTTTAGCATATGAACACTACAATTTGGAAAATGAATACACTATTGTTAAACAAAAAATGAAATACACCAATATAATATGCATATGAATACATTGTTGTTAAATAAGAAGAATGAAAAAAAACAATAGAATGTGTAGGAATCAAACTGTGTAAGTATTCGGTTGTATAAAAAATTGAAAAAGCCAACAAAACGTCAATATCTTTTTGGTCAAGTTTTTCCTATAATACTTGAGGCTTGGTGTTAACTTAGGTATTTATTTATAAAAATATAGTATTAATGTATCCATCTATACTTGTATTTAGGGGTGTACATAGGTCGGTTTGGTTTGGTTTTTTTCATTAAAAAAAACCTAAACCAATTATGTCGGTTTATTAAATCAAAAAACCAAATCAAACCATATAAAGTCGGATTTTTTGGTTTCGGCTTTAGTCGGTTCTTTCATTTTATTTTTTTGGGTTTTTCAGTTTTTTATAACTATACGGTGTTTGAAAAAGAGATCAAATATATTTTTACTTACCTGTGTGGCAAGCTAAACTTAAAAAATGTTAAATGAATAGAAATCTTTGAAAGACGGTAAAATTCACATGAGTACAATTTTTTTTTTGAAACATCAACGTTCAGTATATTAAATTAATAAGATTAAAAGCTGCAATCAAACTGAATACAAAACGAAATATTTACAAAGTAAATTGTTAACCTGAATTTGAAAAACTATAACAATATTATTGTAACTTCTGATCTTAATACAAAACCAAACATTTACAAAATTTTACAAGCCCAAATTTGAAATAATGTATATAACCATTGAAAACTATAAAATAACTAAAAATATATTAACAAAGTAGATTATTAGTAATACTTTTTTATCTATTAATAAAATAAAATTATAGTTATATTATGTCAGTTTGGATTGAGTTTGGTTTGACTTTTTTTCTTTGAATACTAAACCAAATCAAGAGTGGTTGGGTTTTTTTTCAACGCCAAACCAACCAATCCAAACCACAAAATGAGTCATGAATGGCACCCACACTTAACCTCATAGGTGGGCGAACCAACGGATACAACCCCAACTTATTTTAGTTGTTCAACTTACGAAATACAATCATAATGCGGAAGTTTAAATCTTATTAATGTAAGAAATACAAATCCACCAAAATCTATTAAAATATCATTTCTCAAAACCTGAAAGTCATCACATCAAGGACATCTAATCTCCAAATACTAAAAGTCTAAGAGTATCAAAGACACCAAAATAAATGAATAAGGTAATTTGTGTCCGAAAACTAAGGACACCATGCCATGACCTAGAGAATCCAACACGATCTAGAATGAATAGCTAACCCTGGAACCTGATGTGCTGGAGACTGGCTAGAGCTGAGGGTGAGTCAAAGTCGTTGGTACACTCGTTGCACTCCACGAAAGGAAAACAAAGAAAAATACAAGTAAGGTTCAGTACAAGGTAACATGTACTGAGTAGATATCATCGGCCGACTCAAAATAGTAACTAATATGCATAAAGTAATAGTATAAAATCAATTATAGCACTTAGTAGGTGGCAAGCAACAAGAAACATGAGCAAGTGACAATAGCATTGAAGCAATTACATAATCAGTCACAATATCAAGAACACACACGAGGACTCATGCCTCCACACCATGCTCATTTGGGAAATGGTTCTTTGAGATTGAGTACTTTAAATTATTTCAATATATTTTCCTTTGATGTTATCGTGCCGGAACGTGACACCTGATCCAATAATATCGTGTCGGAATGTGACACCCGATTCAATAATATCATGTCGGAATGTGATACCCGATCCAATAATACCATGTTGAAACATGACACCCAATCCAATAATACCATATTGGAACGTGACACCCGATCCAATAATACCGTGTCGGTTCGTGGCACCTGATCCAACCATATAGTTATTTCATTTGTCATTCTTTATCATCTGTTTACACTTCCTTAACAATATTTCATCAAACCTTCTTTATTCAAGGCATCACTTTAATAGAACAAGTTCAAGATTATGGATTTTGTTATCTTGGGATTACAAATCAATCACAACAACATATATATTATCCAAATCACAACAACCAAGTACATAGAAAAATTCACAATAGCACTCAATGACTATCAATCACTAAGAGTCTATCTATCACATAGAATAAACCATAACCTACCTCCACTGAAGTCACGTAAGCTAATTCGCCATTTCTTTTCCTTTCTTCAATGCCTCAAATCATTCCAAATCTATCAAGTATGGATAATTTGTAAGTAAACGAGCTCAATTCTATAACCAAGCTCTTAATCTTGGTGCCAACTAACTTGTTAAGTCTCATATTTTTTAAATCTTAAGCCTAGGGTTAAGTTTCAATTTCTTTAATACCATAAATGCAATAGAATTCACGTAATATAATATACCTAATATTTAATTACCCATCTTAATGTATCCAAAACTTGATAATATAATGATAGTATCTTTTTTAAAGGATAAACTACATAACTACACATACATCACTATCATATATACTATATTTACCTCTAGTTTAAAATAATTACATATATTACCACTTTTAATATTTATATCATATATTTTAAAAAATTTAATCAGATACACTAATCCCTTAAATAAGGAATTGAATAATTATCTACTCCTTAATTAATGGTCGATACCCATTAACAAGTCAAATCATCATCTTCTTTTTTCACATATGTCGTTTCCTCTGTAAGCCCATCCCTCCTTCTTCC
This sequence comes from Solanum stenotomum, assembly GCF_019186545.1. Lineage (NCBI taxonomy): Eukaryota > Viridiplantae > Streptophyta > Magnoliopsida > Solanales > Solanaceae > Solanum > Solanum stenotomum. The sequence goes on from NC_064282.1 coordinate 37,825,712, forward strand.
TTAATCCATCTTTTCCCTCTTTCTTCCTTCATCCTCTCAATATATGTTTGCATGTTCAAATCAACATTATATATATAGGTTTGTTTCGATTATTTTATTATTCTTACGTATTTTAATTTTGTATCTGAGTTAGAATTCATAATGTTCTGAAGTTCAATTTTATAGAATTTCACATATTAGGTTTTATATATTTTGATTTTGTTGTTCTCGGACATTTTAATGGTTGAACATTCCCAAAATCGGATGATTCTCGTCAAGGTACTACACATTAACAATACTATACTAAATCAAGCAACTTTTATTTGCTCATTTTCGCTCATCAATTTCTCATTGTAGGGACTGACTCTTCATCCGCCAACATTCAAGTCGAGAATAGATCTAAGTATAGGAATGACTCAATCAAGATGAAGAATTACGCCAAGCTTTAATTAAGAGAAAAAAATATACCATTAGATGCACATCAAGTGCAACAATGTTAGATACACATCAGGTGTACATGTATCTAGTTAAGAGTTCATATATCCGAGTTAAGATTATATGCATCTATGAGAACAAATTTCAGATCCTTAAAGAAAGGAAGAATTTTGAATTTTTTAACTTTTTTTTGGATTAATGATAAGACAAATACTCCACAGTTGTGATTTGTTCCTAAATTCGTGTGTTTCAATTACATTTCATATTTAGATACACATAATTCCATAGTTGTGATTTGTTCCTAAATTCGTGTGTTTCAATTACATTTCATATTTAGATACACATAATTATATGTGCGTTTACTATGTATCCGAGATACATGATTTTGAATATAATGTATGAAATTGATAGTTGATACATCGAATTAATAACAGATACATATAAAAGATATATGAAATTAAAATTAGATCATATAAATAGATACATGAAATTAATATTATATCATATAAATAGATACATGAAATTAATACTAGACACATATAACATATACACAAAATTAATATTAGATACTTCTATAATACATATGAGCGTACTTGTATGATACTCATGTATCTAAGTGTTTAGTTTGTTGGATACATCATATATTGATAATAGATACATCAAATTGATGGATTTTATTATTTTAAGAGTAATAAAATGAAATTAATCAAATTGCATGACCGAGATATACATGTTTTTTGTCTTTTATTAATAATATTAACGAATTTATTATTTCAAATAATAATAAAATGAAATTAATTAAACATAAATACACTCCTTGATTTCCGCCTTATATTAAGGAAATCAGTTACAACCTATTAATTTAAACAAATAAAATATGTATCTCGATTTTAAATTCGGCCGATAGATGTATCTCACGGATTTAAACTCATGTATCCTAAGTATGAAATATGATAGAGGAAGTAATAACTAAAACTATTGGAAACCTAAGTAATTAGGACCTAAACTAGTGGGATTTATGTAGTTTGCCCTTTTTTAAAAGGCATCAGCCCACTAATTCATGAAACTCGTGATTGTAACAAAAAATTAAAGCTTAACTTGGTGGTAAATTTAATTTAGTCTCTAATATCCCCAATTTAATTTAGTCTCTAATTTAATTTAATTTATCAACAGAAACAAGCCCTCAATTTAATTAGCGGACACAAAGACTCAAATCCAACTCTTCCCACACCACATATATAATAATAATAGCAATATGGAATTTACCTTAAAAAATTAATGCATATACTAAATTATTACCTGATGCAGTTGGCCGCTCTTCGAGACGCTGCATTAAGTTTTCCACGTTATTCGTCCGCCGGTGAGTTTCTTCCGAACCCGTTCTTACTTAATTCAATATTTCACCTTGGCTAATTGTATTGGACATTAAATAAATTATGGTCTTGGTCCAGTAATTATTTATTAAATAAAAATAATAATAATAATTTAATAAATACCCGTCAACTAAATAATCGTAGTTATCAAATAGTTTCAAAACTCTCATTTAAATTTTACTGAAAGGTTCTTTTATGAAAGAAATAGGTCTAGTGTTCAAAACAACCTAACGGATCGTTACAACTCATTACTTAAATTTGTCAATAATAATTTTAAGAATTATTTTATTTTTTTATTGTTAAAATTAATCAAAATCATAAACACGTTCACGCAATACCTATTATCCTCTCGCTAACATTTGTTTACTATATTACTTTTGATTTATTTATTTAGTGTGTTTACCTTAATTAAAATCATGATTTTGAATTATCTATATTTTTGTTTTCAATATGATATGTATAGTTTAAATTAATGATGTAAGCTACATATATTTTAAAATTAATGTACTTTATTATTAAAATTCTATTAAGATTTGAGTTAGTGGCCTTACACATAGCTTAAAATTACTTAGTTACTTCATATTTTAATTGTATTAATACCTTTAAAGTAATATTATATTTTTTTTTATATATTTTTAAATTGTAACTACAATAACTTTCTGAACTTGATTCCTTAAATTATTTCTTATATTTTTTGTTCACAAAAAAGATATGTAAAAATAGAGGAGAAAATAAGACTTTCAACAATACAAAAATCTATATTAACAATAGGGAATTTATACAAAATTCTATGTTTGGTGATATATAATGTTATTTAGAGTCGATCAATCAAGAAAAAAATACAGTAAAAACACACAGCTATATATACTATCTTGTGTTCATCTTTTATCATTTGTTTCAATCCTCAAGCTTGTAAAAGTTAATATAATCACTTTATATTCTTTTGTGTCTTGTTTCCAACTAGACATTACCCTCGTTTTCTCCTAAAAAAATAAGAAGGGATTTCATCAACTACTAATAGTTTACAAAGTTATTTCTTTAAAGCCTAAAGTTATCTATACAAGAACCGAAAAGTCATTTATATGGCCAAACATATATTTGACGAAAATAATAGTTGAGTTATATCTAAAATTAGTAGATTAAATGAACGTTAAATCTGTAAAACAACTCTTGCAATATAAATTATAAAAACTGTAAAACAACGAATTCAATTTTTATTGAATAACAATTTATTTGGCATATCATAATAATTAGTTTTTTAATGAGAAAAGAAGAGTGAAAAAAAATTGAATTACCTATCGTCCGTATTTTTTTAAAACTATGAAGAAAACTGAATTATATATCATCTGTAATTTTTGAAAACTGTAAAGGAAACTGATATATATTGATTTTCGAAGAAGAAACAAGAAGACACGGATATGTGGAAATATGAATCATATGCGGGAAGTTATCCAAATGAAAAAGTGGATATGTTCTGAAATGTTATCCAAATGTTTGTTTTAAAATTTCCTCTCTCTCTTAAATTAAAATTCAAAATTCGGAATTTCATTTTTATCATTACGTATTTTTTTAAATTAACCACCCACATATAAGCTTTGTGATTTTAAATTATTTAAAAAAAAATCGGTTTCCTTTATTTAATTATTTTTTAAAAATTATTTCAAAAAAGGAATTTTAAAATTCATATTGGAAAACAGCGACCAATTTTTAATTTTAGGATAAAAGAAATATAGAATTATTTAGTTGGTAATTCAGTTTTTTTTGCATGTTAATTTTAGATAAAAATTTTGAAAAAATAATTTATATTTTAATGATGCTGATATTTGACACTTTTTATAAAATACAAATTTAAAATTATTGATTTTTTGTGTGCTGATTTTAAAACTGATAGCCACCTTCTTTTTTTTATGAAGAACGTGAAACCGACGGTTTATAAATACTAATTTAAAATTAATTATTTTAAAATTTTAAATCCAAATTTAAATATCATATCAATTTTTAAAGAGACCTTTTTATTCTCTTCCATATCCTAGATTTTAAAAAATATTGTGCATATTTGTGCATATTTGTCCTATGTTTTGTTTTTCTTATCTTTTCCTCATTTATCTTCCATCCTTCTTTCTTTCAATTGTTTGTTATTTTTTTTTATTTTTTTATTATTATTAATTTTTACTATTGTTGTTGGTACTACTACAGAGTACTACTCCTACTATTATTTATTCATTTATTTATAATTATTATATTAATATTGATATTATTATTATTATTATTATTATTATTATTATTGTTGTTGTTGTTGTTGTTATTATTAATTCTTTATCTTTATTTTTTAATTTAATTAGTTCTCTATAATTATTTTTTAATTTAATATATTTAAATTTATTTTATAACATCTGAAAATAATAAGTTTATGAAATAGTAAGAGATAATTTAAAATTCTTTTATGTGTGGGTTTATCTTCAAAGCTGATAAAAAAGGTTTACATTTTATTCCAACATAAATTTTATTTAAATTAAAATTCATTATTATTTGCACTGGTCAAAGAACAAAGAATTAAACGCACATACATACATATATATCATGGTGCGTGACATTAAATATTGTTTCAAGACAACAATTTTCATATATAAAACATTTTTCATACCATAATGAAACACCATCAAATAATCAACCATCCTTTGAGCGGCAGATCATGTTTGTGTGAAGTCCAGTTCTAGATCTACGTTAAGCATAATAAATTATATGTATATAAAGCGATATAAAATTTAGAAAAGAGGAGAATATAAAACTTGAAAAATGAAGCAATAACAATATTATGTTACCAAACATTATTGTTAACAATTTGTTAAAAAATACCGATTAAATCGAAAATAGACGGTAAACCATGTCACAAGATGCCTAATGAAATACTCATGTAGCATAAAGAAACAAACAAAATATTAATAAAAGAAAATAAGATTTTACCAGTAAAATGGATAATAAAAGAAGAAAAGATATAAGACTGTCATCCGATTTTAGAACTTTGAGAGCAATATCCAAGCTTTCAGTGTAATTTGTGTGGTGTAAATATTACAGCATTAACTTGTGAATAAATTTTTTTTCTCAACCAAACTCATGAAGTTAATTTTGACTTGAAAAAAATCATCTAAAAAAATGTGATTGACTGAAGTAAAACGGATGTAACACCCCGAATTTTTCTTGAGATAAGACTCGAACCATTCTTCGTTGTAAGTAAGATTTTTACAGAGGAATTTAAAATTTTCTTAAGTTTTAGGGTCGCTAGATGTAGCACCTGACAGAGGCGTATCCAGGATTTTGAGATGATGGGTGCACTGTTATAAAAATGTTGATCTATGATATAAATTTGATTGGTTCGACATTTAGGATTTTACTACTGAAAACCGTTAAAGTTTTTAAATTATAGGTCTAAAATTAATTCTTATATATATATATATAGCAGTTACCACTTAGAGAAGTGTAACCTAATTTTAGAAAGAAAAATAAAACAAGATAAATATAAAATTCAAATTTCTAACCTCGCGGAGAGAGGTGCACCCAGTCATAATCGCATTATGTGATACTTCAAGTGTGGGTTCACACATCTATATTTCATTTTTTTTTTAAAAGGCCAAAAATATAACACTACTATATATGATCTCGGGAGGGGACCATGGGTTCACGTGAACCTGGTGACCCCCCCCTTAGATATGCCTCTGCACCTTGAGTTTCAAAAAGAACTAAAGAGAATTCCTTGTTCTTTTAAGTTTTGGGTCAACTTCAAACGACCATAACTTTTAGCACATGATGATTTAAGGAGTCAATTCCCTAAATGGTCACTCAAGTTTAGGAAATTGCCTTGAAATATCATTTATGTTTCATTTAGGACCAAAATATCACTCAACTATCACTATTTTCCTCCAAATATACTTGACACTTCAAAAGGCTCACTCTCTCCCATTCGCATGACATGTCATTAAATTCTTTTTTTTTAATAATAGACTTATTTAATTTATCAAACTCATTTAACTAAAATAATGATCTTATTATTTTCTAAAAAATATATATATTAGTTTATTCAGAAGAAATTTTCATACTTAATAATCTTTTATCATAATTAAATTATATATTTTTTATGCTGAGAAGAATAGTTTTTTAAAACTTACCATAATGTCATCAATTTTGAATAATTATGGGCAAATATATTCAAAAAATATTGATATATAAATCACTTATAAATGTCAACTATCAATGAATCATATATTATATAATGGATCAATAATATTGAAGGTCTATTAACTATTAAAAAATAATTAATAGGGTGCTTTGAAATCCATATATACTTACAATATTTTTCTTTAAAAAGAAAATAGAAAGTGAATAATATTTATATTAGATTTTTTTTTCTTTATTTATCAATATATTAATCTCATATAATATGTATATTATTGAATTAAAATAGGCAATTCAATTAATTATTACTTGTATTTCATGAATTTGGGATGAGATAAGAATATATATTGGTGTTTAATTGTATGCGAAGTTAAAATATAATATAATATAGAATAAAAGAATGAAAATAAAAATTAAATTAAAAAAGTTAAATAATAATTTTCTCTTTCTTACCAACTTTTTTGTCAACCTTACAAATTTATTTGAATACTTTTATGAAAAAAATTGCTTAAAATTTTCAAATAATTTACTTAGGAATTTTAAAAATTATTAGGTAATAGTTGCACAAAGAGGTTTTTTCATTGAATTTTGTTTGGTAAAAATATATAAAGGAATTAGATTATTTATTTATTTTTAATAATCTTCATAAATTATCATGTAATTTATATATTTGTTTTGTAGAGACATAATTTTGATGAATTAAATAGGTCTATTATTTAAAAAAATGATGATTTAATGACATGAAATATCAACTAGAATAGAAGAAGACTTTTGAGGCATTTAGAATTTTTTTTTTTGGATAAAAAATATGATATTATTTACTTTCTATTTTTTCAAAAAATAAAATAAAATGGTACGCATGAATTTCAAAATACAAAATTAATATTATTGTAACCGTTAATTGACCTTTAATATTATTGATTCATTATACAATTTATGATTAATTGATGTAAGTTAGCATTCATGAGTGATTTGTATATCAATTTTTTTTTGAATGTATGTGTTTATAAATATTCAAAATTGATGATATTATAGTACATTTTAAAAACCTATTCTTCATAACATAAAAAAAATAAAAAAGTTTAATTATGATAAAAGATTCTTAAGTATGAAAATTTATTCTTAATAAACTAATATTCTTTTTAAAAAAATAATACGATCATTATTTTAGTTAAATGAGTTTGATGAATTAAATTAGTCTATTATTTTTGAAAAAAATTCTTAATGACATGTCATGCCAATTAGGAAAGAGTGAGGCTTTTGAAGTGTCAAGTATATTTGGAGGAAAATATTGATAGTTGAGTGATATTTTGATCCTAAATGAAACATAAATGATATTTCAAGGCAATTCCCTCAACTTGGGTGACCATTTAGGGAATTGACTCTAATTTAAGAGACCCATAAGATATCAAATGAAAGGTCTTGGAATCCTCTTTCCAACGCCACCGAGTTTGCTAATTTTCGAGCTCGTATAAGGGAGATATGCCCGTTTGAAGTCAGGCTGTCCAATTAAGGAAAGTTACCCAAAAATATGAGGGGTATTTTGGTCTTTTCCTTATCCAATCAGCTTAAAACGAATTTTAGTAATATTATGGGGACAAATCTAATTTGGGTCAGTTTTCATAAATCCAAATATGCTTAGGGTTTTAGAAGAGAGTTCATTCAAGTCATTCCTAAGTTTTTTTAAGTGTTCAGTCAACTTCAAAGAACCATAACTTTTAGCGCAAGATGAGTTATGAGACCCATAAGATATCAAAAGAAAAATCTATTAGTCCTCTTTCAAACGCCACTAAGTTTGCTAATTTTTGAGCTCGTATGAGGGAGCTATGCCGGTTTGAAGTCGGGCTGTCCAATTAAGGAAAGTTACCCGAATATATGAGGGGTATTTTGGTCCTTTCCTTACACAATCAGATTTAAACGTTTTTAGTAAGGTTTTAGGAGTCTAAACTAATTAGAATCAGTTTTAGTTATTCCTAAAATACGCTTAGGGTTTTTAGAGGAGTTCAAGAAGAGGAAAATAGGAGAAAAGGAAGAGCGTTCAAGATTTTTGTGATTCTTCGAGGGATTTCGCCAAGAATTTTATCCTAAGAGGTATGTAAGCTTCCATAGTATTGGGTTTGTTCGCCCACACGCCAATCCTGAGTTTCTTTTTACAAATTTCATCCATGAGATTGAGTATATTGATAATCTTGTTAAGTTTTTTAAGTTTTGTGCTTTGTTTTTGATAATGAAGTTCTTGTTGAATTCTTGAGGTGAGAGTTGCGAATGAGTGTTGTTCTTGGTGAGTTTTTGGTATAGAATTCGTTGTAATTAGGTTGGGTTTAAGGATCCAAAAGATATTGGAGGAGATCATTCGAGTTTAGATGAGGTAGGGCTGAAATTTTTTTGAAGAAAAGTTCATCGGATTCGTCTGGAACGTGGTTGGGGCGGCACACCCTTGTTGCGCCTGAGGGACTGGCGCCCTGCGCCTGCAGTGCGCCCTAGACCAGCCTCAGTCAATTGAGGGCTGGCGCGGTGTGCCACTGTTCCGCCAGGGATGTCAGGTCCCTTCCGCCTCCGTTCTTCGTTCCTTATTCGATCTTTTAAGCATGTCTTCGCTCTCTTAGTGATTTTTACTATCTACCCTACATCCAATCATCAAGAAATCCTATATATCAAGTCATGATCCTTGAATTCATAATTCAAATTCAAGAAAGAGTTAAGAGTAGAGTTCAAGAAAGTCTTTGAGTTAAATTGTGAATCCTTCGAGATCAACTATCAATTTGAGTTCTTTAAAAGGGTTACTTCGAATCCTATTGATTCTAAACACTCTAAACTATTTCTAAACACCTAGAAATCATTCATAACATGAATCATAACCTTTAATTCATAATTAAAATTCAAGGTAGATATAACACCCCAAATATGAAACGAGTCAAAACAACCATTTCAGCAAAATTGCAGGTGCTATCCACAAAAGGCCACCCACGGCCCGTGGACTGAGCCACGGACCATAGGGAGGTCCGTGGTTGGTCACCCCAAGCCAATGCTCAGACCTCAGGACCACGGCCTAACCATCAGACCGTCGGTCAGACCACGGTCCGTGGTCGAAAGTCCGTAGGTCCAAGGTCTAGAAACCAGTCTTTGACCATCGAACGACGGCCGTGCAGGATGGTCTGTTGTCCTGGCCACGGTTCGTCGGTCATGCCTGGTGGTTATTTTATGGGGCATATGGGTCTTTTCTGGTTTTGATTAAATCAAAGTGGTGTCATTTTGCCTAAGTATAAAACACCTATATAAGTATTTTTAACCCCTAAAATTCACCCATTCAAGTCATTTTCTCAAATCCCAAAAGAAATGCCAAAACTCTTCTCTTAAATATTCTCTCCCTAGAAGGTGAAAGAAGAAGGAAAAGTTGAAGCTAGGTCAAGTTCAAGTCTCCAATCTTCAAGCTTCTTGTGGGCTTTGTAATCAAGGTATGATGACCTTTTCATCCATAGAATCCTTCCTTCATGGAGTCCCCTAGACTTCCCCAATTTGAGGAAGAATTCCCCAATTCTAGTTAGGGTTCTTCCAATGTTGTGGGTTATGATGAGTGTTGATCCAATTGAGTGCATTATGATTGCTTATGATTGAATTGATTGAATTATATGTTTTTAGGATGAAATTACATGTACCTATGCCTATTCCATGATTCTAACCTAGAATTGATGTAGTTGGGTTGAAGCCATGAAAGGAAACTTTATGGGTTGAGGCTTATCCTTATGGGATTGATGTAGTATGATGTCAATTGCTTGAGAATAAGGTATAACTAATGATAATGAGATGTAGTGCTTTGAGAGTAAAGCTTATGATGTGAATTGTTGGTAATTGATATTATTGTTGTGGAAGGAATATTTTCCATATGAATTGCTTAGGTATGAATGTGAAAGGCTTTTTGACATGAATGATTCTAGGTTGAAAGGATTGCTCACCTAAAATGAATCTAGACTAAAAGACTATGTAATTGGTGAGGCTAGAGGCGACTACCCTTGACCTCCATATGAGAAAGATATGAGGTGATGTCCCATACTCCTTAGGAATGAACAAAAGGTGATTCTCCACGTTCCTATTATGATGAATGGACATGAAGGCGAGTACCCATGATCCTTTTGAAATGTTGTGGAGGCGAGTACCCATCTCATATGATGTGATTGTGGAGGTGAGAACCTATGATCTTAAGGTAAGTAAGGCAAGAGGTGAATACCCATTAGCCTTTGCAAGGTAGGCAAGGAGGCGAACCCCCATGTCTTTAAAAGTAACACAACAATAAAAACAACTTTTAGCGGCAATAAATAGACATATTAGTAAAGAGTGTTAAAGTCTTTATCGGCATTAGTTAAGTGCCATTAGATCCAATGTCACTAAAGCCTTTAGGGACATATACAAAGAGTGTTAATTGCCGCTAAAAATACATATTTAGTGGCAATTACTAATTAATTGCCACTAAAGATCATTTTTGATGTAGTGTAAGTATGAATAATGTGGACTATGTTATGAAGAATGAATAGCTTGGATTGTTGCTTGAGATGCCTTTCATGAAGTAAGCATGACTAGAGATGAATGGCCCAAGTCTTCATTAAGGATAAGTAGAGGTTGCTTGAGAAGTATTCCTCCTTTATTATGATGATGATTTATGTGCATTGATTATGCTTATGGTTTACATTGACTAACCATTATGTTTATGTTGTTTATGCTAGCCATCATATTTAGTACATGTTTGTACTAACACATAGTCTTGCCTACATTTCTTATCAAATGTAGGGTCCGACGTTATGATTCTCACCCTTGTGGCTAGGATCATAGTAGATCAAGGATTGAAGAATTGGTGAGTCCTCATAGCATTCGAGGATTTGACCACCACTCTCTTTTATGTCTTTCATTTCATGTTTAGACTATTGTATAGGTTGTGTCCCAAGATTTATTCATGTTGGTTAGATGGTTTGAGACAATTGTATTAGACTTCCGCTCATTTTATAAAGACTTTGATGGTTTTGAAATGTTTTAAATTTCCGCACCAATTTCTATTACTTTATGTTATGATATGCTAACTGGCTTGTATGAGGCTTCTCAGGGTCTTGTATGCCTTGTTACATCTAGGGTGTACCCCTGGGTCATGACAAACTTGTTAATCAGAGCACAAGGTTTAAAATGGTTCTAAGATGTCTCAAACCACGTTAAGTAGAGTCTTGTTCATAAGTGTGAAGCGCACCACATTTATGAATTAGAGCCTACTAGATGTTTAGAAAAATTCACTTCTTCATTTCTCTAAGTTGTGCCATAGAGTTAAGCTATATAAGGTCTTTCTCCTAATCTTTACCCGATGGTTTTCAGGATATCACTACTAGAAGGACTAATTCTAGAAGGATTAAGGGAGGCAATGTGGGCTGAAAAGTTCCTCCCCAAGCTCCTCCTCAAACTCTGATTGATCCTTTGGTTGAAAATGTATCAAATGCGGAGTTTAAGTCGTGTTTCCAAGTTTTGGCTCAAGCCGTGATGGCCCAAGCCAATAGAGAGGTGGTAGCCCCTGCGAACTCAAATGGGGGTATGACGGTGGCAAGAGTGAGGGAATTTACAAGGATGAATCCTCCGAACTTTTATGGCTCCAGAATTGAGGAAAATCCTCAAGAGTTTGTTGATGAGGTCCATAAGATACTTGCTATTATGGGAGTGACTCCTGTAGAGAAGGAGGAATCGACCTATTATCAACTCAAAGGGGTTTCTCAGATTTGGTTCTACCAATGTAAAGAGGCAAGGCCGGAAGAAGCGGGTCCCATAGAGTGAGAAAGGTTTAAAAGTGCTTTTCTTGATAAATTCTTCCCTCTTGAGATCAGAGAGGCCAAGGTGCTTGAGTTCATTAACTTTCGGCAAGGAAATATGAGTGTGAGGGAGTATTCTTTGAGGTTCACTCAATTATCCAAATATGCTCCTTTTATTGTGGCGGACCGTAGGGCTAAGATGAGTAAGTTTGTGTCGGGTGTGTCCGACATGGTAGTCAAAGAATGTCGCACCGCTATGCTTTTCCATGACATGGACATTTCTCGTCTTATGGTGCATGCCCAACAGATTGAAGAGGAAAAGCTTAAAGAAAGATCTAGGTCCGCTGTACAGGGTCGTTCAAGGTTTTGGGAAAATTTCTCCAGGCAAGGTTCTTCTAATTCTCCTCCAAGGTCTAACAATGAAAGGTGTCTGGCCCTACACGTCAAAGAGATGGTAGTAGGTTATTGATGCCTACTTGTATACATGTGGGAGAAGTCATGAGAGTAAGTGTCTAGCAGGTTCCAATGCTTGCTATGGGTGTGGTAAGATGGATAACAAGATAAGGAATTGTCCTTCGATTGTTAAGAATGAGGGAGATACTCGTCGTAGGGCTCAACCCTACCCTTCATCCGGTCCAAGTGATTCGGGTGCAAGTGCTCCTAAGAAGAACCGATTCTATGCCCTCCAGACTAAAGGTGATCAAGAGAGTTCCCCTGGTAACCGGTATGTTAAAATTTTTCCAAATAAATGTATATGCTTTACTTGATCCCGGTGCTACTTTGTCCTTTGTGACTCCATATATGGCCATGAGGTTTGATGTACTCCCCGATGTGTTATTAGAACCTTTTTCTGTCTCCACCCCTGTTGGTGATTCTGTGGTGGCTAAGAGGGTTTATAGAAGATGTCCCATCTCCTTATCCCATAGGGTTACCCTTGTTAACTTGGTAGAGCTTGATATGTTAGACTTTGATATCATCCTTGGTATGGATTGGTTGCATTCATGTTATGCTTCTATTGATTATAGAACTCGGGTAGTCAAATTTCAGTTTCCAAATGAACCTATCCTAGAGTGGAAGGGGCGAAATTCTTGCCTAAGGGTCAGTTTGTCTCTTGTCTTAAAGCTAGAATGATGATTTCGAAGGGTTGCATTTACCATCTAGTAAGGGTGAGGGATGTAAATTTCGAAACCTATTCTCTTGAGTTGGTCCCCATCGTAAATGAGTTTTCGGAAGTGTTCCCAGATGACTTACCCGGTATTCCGAGCGAGCGAGAAATAGACTTCGGTATTGACCTTCTCCAGATACACAACCTATCTCTATTCCTCCTTATCATATGACTCTGGTAGAACTGAAAGAGTTAAAAGAACAGTTGAAGGATCTGTTAGACAAGGGTTTCATCAGACTGAGTATCTCTCCATGGGGTGCTCCGGTATTGTTTGTTAAGAAGAATGATAGTTCACTCCGAATGTGTATTGATTATCGACAGTTGAATAAGGTGACCATTAAGAACAAGCATCCTCTTCCAAGGATAGATGATTTGTTTGATCAACTCCAAGGTGCAGTTACTTCTCTAAGATTGACCTCCGGTCGGGTTATCACCAATTGAGTGTGAAAGAAGAAGATATTCCAAAATGGATTTTAGAACCCGATATGGTCATTATGAGTTCTTGGTGATGTCCTTTGGTTTGACTAACGCTCCAGCGGCGTTTATGGACTTGCCGAATAAAGTGTTTAGACAATATCTTGACATGTTTGTGATTGTGTTTATCGATGATATTTTGATCTATTGAAGAAGTGAGAATGAGCATATTGATCATTTGAAGATCATATTGCAAATCCTCAAGGACCAACAACTTTTTTGCAAAGTTTAGAAAATTTGAATTTTTATTAAGGTCCGTAGCTTTCCTTGGCCATATTGTGTCAAGCAAGGGTATTGAGGTAGATCCTAAGAAGACAGATGTGGTCAAGAGTTGGCCTAGACCTCTAACTCCTTCGGATATTAGAAGATTTTTGGATTTGGCAGGTTATTATAGAAGGTTTGTTGAAGGTTTCTCTTCGATTGTCTCTCCTTTGACGGCCTTGACTCAAAAAAAGGCTAAGTTTGTATGGTCCGAATTATGTGAGAAATGTTTTCAAGAGTTGAAAGATAGACTTACTTCCACTCTGATTTTGACTTTATCGGAAGGTACAAATGGCTTTGTTGTTCATTGTGATTCCTCCAGAATTGAGTTAGGATGTGTGCTTATGCAAAATGGTAATGTTATTGCCTATTCTTCAAGGTAACTAAAGATCCATGAGAAGAATTATCCGACCCATGATCTTGAGTTAGCGGCAGTGGTTGTTTCCTTGAAAATATTGAGGCAATATTTGTATGGTGTCCACGTAGATGTGTTCACTGATCACAAAAGCTTGCAATATGTGTTTAATTAGAAAGATCTAAATCTTCGCCAGAGAAGATAGCTTGAGTTATTGAAGGATTATGATATGAGTGTTCTCTATCACCCCGGAAAGGCATATGTAGTGGCGGATGCTCTTAGTAGGTTGTATATGGGTAGTGTTGCTCACATCGATGACGATTAAAAAGAATTGGTATGAGATGTACATAGATTAGCCCATTTGGGTGTTCGACTAGTGGATTCAACCAAGGGTGGTGTTATGGTTCGTAATGGTTCCGAATCATCTTTCGTGAGAGATGTGAAAGCTAAGCAATGTCTTGATCCAACTTTGGTAGAATTGAAGGAAACGGTGCTCAAAAAGTCCGTTGAGTCTTTCTCCCAAGGGGGAGATGGTATACTTAGATACCAAGGTCGATTATGCGTTCCAAATGTTGATGACTTAAGGGAACAAATCTTGATAGAAGCCCATAGTTCTCGGTATTCCATTCACCTGGGAGACACCAAGATGTACCATAATTTGCGGGAGATCTATTGGTTGAATAGGGTGAAGAATGATATTGTGAGATTTGTAGCTAAGTGTCCAAATTGCCAGCAAGTGAAAGTTGAGCATCAGAAACTGGGAGGTTTATCCCAAGACATTAGCATTCCTACCTGGGAGTGGGAAGACTTGAATATGGACTTTATAGTAGGGTTTCCACGTACTCGGTGACAATATAATTTAATTTGGGTCATAGTAGACCGAATGATGAAATCAGCCCATTTCATTCCCGTTAAGGTTTCTTATACGACAGAAGAATATGCTAAGTTATATTTGAGGGAAATAGTAAGATTGCATGGTGTGCCCTTGTCCATTATCTCTGATAGAGGTACCCAATTTACTTCTCTCTTTTGGAAGTCATTCCAAAATGGTCTTGGCACGAGAGTGAAGCTTAACACGACTTTTCACCCAAAATCTAATGGGCAAGCGGAGCGAACGATCCAAACTTTAGAGGCTATGTTGAGAGCATGTTTCATCGATTTCAAGGGAGGTTGGGATTAACACTTGCCATTAATAGAATTCACATATAGTAATAGCTACCATTCTAGTATTAGTATGGCCCCCTTTGAAGCTCTATATGGTAGGAAGTGTAGATCTCCTATAGGGTCGTTTGAAGTGGGTGAAGTTGCCTTGATCGGACTCGAGATAGTTCATGAGGCTATGCAGAAGGTCCGAATTATTAGTGAGAGGTTGAGAACATCCCAAAGCCGGCAAAAGTCCTATCCCGATGTGAGAAAAAGAGATCTAGAGTTTGAAGTTAACGACTGGGTTTACTTGAAAATCTCGCCCATGAAGGTGTGATGAGGTTTGGTAAGAAAGGGAAGCTTAGTCCCCTCTTTGTAGGCCCTTATAAGATTTTGAGGTGTGTGGGTAAGGTTGCTTATGAGTTAGATTTGCCAAATGAGTTGGCAACTGTGCATCCCGTTTTCCATCTCTCTATGCTTAAGAAGTGTGTTGGAGATATGACATTCATAGTTTCCTTAGAAGGGTTGGGAGTTAATGAGAACCTTTCATATGGGGACGTTTCGATAGAGATTTTGGACCGGTAAGTTAAGAAATTGAGAAACAAGGAAATCACTTTCGTGAAGGTTTTGTGGAGGAATCAACTAGTTGAGGGTACTACTTGGGAAGACGAGACGATTTGAAGTCTCGATATCCTCCTATTTTTCCTTCTACTCCTACTCTAGCTTGAGCTAATGAATTTCCTTTTAGCTTGTTCTATGATTAGAAGTCATGTGTGTTTTATGTGTTTCCATGATTTCCTTGATATGCATGTTCATGAAAAAGCTTAAGTTTTGAAAGAAATGACTTATGTGATTTATTTTACTCCATGATTGTTGTGAATTCATGAGATGAATTGTTGAACATGCCTTGACTTGGAGTGGAGATTTCCTCCTTGAATATGTGCTTTGAGGATAGATTGCATACAGGCACTATGAGATTGTGTTGAGCATGCTTTTTATTTTGGAGATGATAGCTCCTCCTTGAATGCAATAAATCTGAAAATTTCATGCATATTAGGTTGTTAGATGTAGTTCCTACTTCCTTATGATACATTGAATATGTTTCGCTTGGAGTTGATGTTTCCTCCTAGATTTTGTGCATTTTGATGAGTTGCATGCATAATGGGTTGCTAGTCTTGAATCGTTTCATTTAAATAGGTGCTAGAATCTCATTCGAGGTGAATAATCCCAAGGGAGATATAATGTAACACCCTCAATTTAAAATGAGGCAAAACAACCATTTCAGCAAAATTGCAAGTGCCATCCATGAGAGGCCACCCACGGCCCGTGGACTGAGCCACAGACCATATGGATGATCCGTGGTTGGTCACCCCAAGCCTATGCTCAGACCTCAGGACCACGGCTTGACCAACAGACAGTCAATCAGACCACGGTCCGTGGTCCAAGGTCTGTAAGTCTAAGGTCCAGAAACCAGTCTCCGACCTTTGAACGAAGGCCGTGCAGGACGGTACATCGTCCTGGCCACGGTCTATCGGTCGGGGGTCCGTCAGTCGTGCCTAGCGATTATTTTAGGGGCATATAGGTCTTTTCCAGTTTTAATTAAATCAAAGTGGTGTCATTTTGCCTAAGTATAGAACACCTATATAAGTATTTTTAACCCCTAAAATTCACCCATTCAATTCATTCTCTTAAATTCCAAAAGAAATGCCAAAACTCTTCTCTAAAATATTCTCGCTCTAGAAGGTGGAAGAAGAAGGAAGAGTTGAAGTTAGGTCAAGTTCAAGTATCCCATCTTCAAGCTTCTTGTGGGCTTTTTAATCAAGGTATGATGGGTTTTTATCCATGGAATCCTTCCTTCCATGGAGTCCCCTAGAATTCCCTAATTTGAAGAAAAATTCCCTAATTCTAGTTAGGGTTCTTCCAATGTTGTGGGTTATGACGAGTGTTGATCCAATTGAGTGGATTATGATTACTTATGATTGAATTAATAGAATTACATGTTTTTCGGATGAAATTACATGTACCCATTCCTATTCCATGATTCTAACCTAGAATTGATATAATTAGGTTGATGCCCTAAAGGGAAACTTTATGGGTTTAAGCTTATCCTTATGGGATTGATGTTGTATGATGTAAATTTCTTGAGAATAAAGCATAAATGATGATCATGAGAAGTAGTGCTTTGAGAGTAAAACTTATGATGTGAATTGTTGGTAATTGATGTTATTGTTGTGGAAGGGATACTTCCCACATGAATTGTTTAGGTATGAATGTATGAATGTGAAAGGCTTTCTCACATGAATGATTCTAGGTTGAAAGTATTTCTCACCTAAAATGAATCTAGACTAAAAGACTATATAATTGGTGAGGCTATAGGTGACTACCCTCAACCTCTCTATGAGAAGGATATGAGGTGATTTCCAATACTTCTTAGGATTGAACAAGAGGTGATTCCCCACATTCCTATTATGATGAATGGACATGGAGGCGAGTACCCATGATCCCTTTGAAATGATGTGAAGGTGAGTTCCCGTGTCATATGATGTGATTGTGGAGGCGAGTACCCATGATCTTAAGGTAAGTAAGGCAAGATGTGAACACCCATTAGCCTTTGCAAGCTAGGCAAGGAGGCAAACCCCCATGTATTTAAAAGTATATACGAATAATATGGACTATGTTATGAAGAATGAATAGCTTGGATTGTTGCTTGAGATGCCTTCCATGAAGTAAGCATGACTAGAGGTGAACGACTCAAGTCTTGATTAAGGATAAGTAGAGGTTGCTTGAGAAGTATTCCTCCTTTATTATGATGATGATTTTTATGCATTGATTATGCTTATGGTTTACATTGATTAACCATTATGTTTATGTTGTTTATGCTAGCCATCATATTTAGTACATGTTTGTTCTAACACATAGTCTTGCCTACATTTCTTATCAAATGTAGGGTCCGACGATATTGATTCTCACACTTGTGGCTAGGATCATAGTAGATCAAGGATTGAAGATCTGGTGAGTCCTCATAGCATTCGAGGATTTGACAACCACTTTCTTTTATGTCTTTTATTTCATGTTTGGAATATTGTATGGATTGTGTCCCATGATTTTTTCTTGTTGGTTAGATGATTTGAGACAATTATATTAGACTTACGCTCGTTTTATAAAGAATTTGGTTGTTTTGAAATGTTTTAAATTTTTGCACCAGTATGAGGCCTCTCAGGGTTATGTACACCTTGTTACATCTAGGAGGTTCCCCTGGGTCGTGACAGTAGAGTTAAGAGTCAAGTCTTGAGAATTCTTTTGAACATTTTGAGAAAGTCCCTTTTGAATCTTTTTTAGGAGTCTTCTACAATTTCTAATAACTTGTAACAAGACTTGAGTAAGTAAGTATGAGAATGAGAAGAGTCGTATACCTAAGTTCCATATTGCTATTTAGACCCTTGAGCTGAATCGTTCATGCCCATAAATTCTGCATGAACTCCATCAATTGAGTATCTTTGAGAGGAGTAGTGTCTTCAAGTTCTAAGTCTTGAGTATTGAGTTCCTAACCATTTTGGGATTATATTCCTAATCATAGGGCTATCACAAGTTACCCATGAAGGTCGTTGAGTTGAGTAGTTCATGCCCATAATTCCGCATGAACCCTATGAGTAGAGCAGTCTTGAGATGAGAGGTATCATTGATCCTTGAGTTGAGTAGTTCATGCCCATAATTCTGCATGAACCCTCCGAGTCGAGCATTCTCCTTGAGTTCTGGAGTTGTTGAGTTCCAAGTATTGAGTTCTATGCATGGTTATTGAAAACCTTGAATTGTGTTGTTCACAACCATAATTCGGCATGAGCCCTATTTTAAGAAGTCTTTTTACAAATTGTTTTAAAACTTGTTTAAAGACTTGTGCACTGAGTTGAGGAAGAGTAGAGTTGAGTTCATTTTCTTTAAAATTATATATGGGAACTAAGTATTCCCAAGAGTAAATGTTTTTACATTTAAGATGAGAGGAAACTGAGATTTCCGAAAGAGTTTTGAGTAGTTTGAGTACCATCTCTGTTAAGAGAAAGATTTTTGAGTAAATCTCAAAACACAAAAAGAGTTATGTTTTTAAATATATGAGCTAGTTATATTTTGGGAGTAGTATTGAGCATCGATATGGGGGAGAGTTTTAACAACTCACGACCCCCATAAACCATGTAGCCAACGTGGGTAGAAAGGGCCTTACTTTTTAGATGATTCCTTAATGCTTTTAGCATAGACTAGTGGATCCACTTAGTAGTAGGTTCTATACCTTGGCATAGTATAAGACAGTTCTGGCAGCGTGGGCTAGACGCTGTGTCATCACATAGCTCATAGTGATGGTTGTCGGTTAGAGAATCTTTCACAGAGTTACTTTGTATTTTTATATACGAACAGAGTTATTATTGTATTTTTATACAATTGAGTTATTATTGTATTTTTGTATACAACTGAGTTATTGTCTATTGTTTTAAATGCTTTCCAGATATTGCATCTTTTGTTGTTGCTGAGTATCTTAAGTCAGAATTGAGTACCTTGTTATTGAGTTGAGCCCTATTTCTCTGAGTTGAGTTGAACTATGTTTGACTGAGTTGAGTATCTTACTATTGAATTGAGCCCTATTTCTTTGAGTTGAGTTGAACTATGTTTTGAGTTGAGTTGAGTAAGTTGAGAAGAGGTAAATATGTTTCTTTTCCATCAGGTCAAGCTTATGTTGGTGCTTTAGAATTCCCCTTACATTCTCGTACATTCCATGTACTGAGCCATTTGGCCTATATCGTTTCATGATGCAAATACAGGTGTTAAGGATCATCAACAGGCGTTTCGTTGAGGTCATGTGCTATTCCAGTCAGCTTTGGTGAGGCTTCTTATATTCTAGAGGACTTCACCTTTATCTTATAGTTAGTAGTTTAGATATGTCGCGGGTCTTGTCCCGATATCCTTCTGTAATAGTAGAGGCTTAATAGATAGACAGAGTTGAAGAGTTTCTCTATTTACTTTTATTTTGAGTATTGTACAGACTTTTAAAAAGTTGAGTATTTGAGTTTATTGAAATTAATTCAGTTTTAAGCTTTTATATGCTCGAGTTAGTCTTTCGCTTGTAGCCTGCCATAATAAAGGTTCGCTTGGGGACCAACAATGGTTCTCGAGTGTCGGCCATGTCCAGGGTGTAGACTCGGGTCGTGAAAAACTTGGTATTAGAGCACGGAGTTCAAGAGTCCTAGGGTGTCTATGAAGCCGTGTCAATAGGATCTTGTTTATGGTTGTGAGAGCCCCACTTCTATAAATGAGGGACTACATACATTTAAGAAAAGTTTCCCTTCCTTCATACTTTTAATCGTGCAATAGAGCTATGTCATAGAGACTTATTCTAAATCATGTGTTCTCATATCTATTCGACTACCCCTCATACTAGCGTTGGTTGAAAATTAAAGCCAGTTCTTTATCGATGAGTTGGTCTTAGCAAAATCTTAAGGAAGTCGTGAGACTTCAGAGGGGCTTGAGAGAAGCCTGTGAGTGAGTTAAGTGTTGAGTACGAGAAAATGCACTCATATTCATGTGAATCGTACATTTGAGCTAAAAGCGAGTTTTACTCTCTTCTCTAAGCCCTGTTTCAACTGAGATCCTTATGATGAAGCATGTTTAGAGCTTGGGTAGTATTTTCATCCAAAAGGTAGTATGAGTTATGAAATTATGAGCAGTAGTAGTGAAAGTGCCCAGAGTTAGAGAAAAGCATGCAGAGGTTTAGGAATCTAAGGAAAAGAGATAGTGATGGGACATATTATGTTATTGCAATCATGCACCCAGTCAGTTATAAGTGATGAGTCCCCTTTATGAGTAAAACAAGGAATAATAATGTTGTAGAGAGTTATTGATAGAAGGAACAAGAATAGTTACTAGTCTTGATGAGATAGAGTATATTTTAACCAAAATAGAGTTGATGTCGATGTGCCATCGTGTTAGAGGAGACTAAATACATGTGTTGAATAAGAGAACAAAGTATTCATGAAGTGATAGATCTAAGCTAGGCTTATGATGTTCAAACGGTTATAGAACCGATTAAGTAATGAGGTATTATAAGTGGGCAAATAGTACTTAAGTTGTAAAAAGAGGATGTAGAACAGCTTAGAGATGATGGAATAGGTCCATAGCTTTCAAGTGTCAGATTTAGACCTAAGGGGGAGATGATAAGATTTGAAATCAAGTCAAGTGTTGAGAATACGATAGTAATGAGTTCAAAAGAGTATGAGAGATATCTTTTTAAGAAGTCCTTTTAGTAGTGGGGTGATGTTAGAAGGACAAGGTTAATGATTTTACTTTGATAAGGCTGGTGTGATAATTCCATATAAAGTAATAAATAAGGAGGAAGAGAAGGATGAGGTTTCACTATGAGAAATAGTTAAATGAGAGCCCTTAGTTGGTCTCGAGTAGTAATGCGGGAAATTCTAGTTGGTATGGAAGGGATGATGAGAGAATGAGAACTTCTTCAAAAGTTGGTTAGTAAGAGTCCATGGAGTTGTTAGAATACTAAGCTTGAATGTGGTGTTGTTAAACATGAGTTAGTTCTTGATATGAGCCCAATGTTGATTAAATGAGGTGGTAAAAAGTAAACTTTTTGGGATGAGACTCCCTATTGGAATCCGAACCTTAGGATTTGGGTTAAGCTTGGATATGGTAAGAGCGTGTCATTAGACTCAGGCCTTGGTAAGTGAAGTCATGTACCCTTGAGGGAACTAGGAGTTGCAGCCAATGAGGTAAGGTATAAGGGAAGAAGAGGAGAAAATGATCAAAATAGTCCTTAATGTATAAGGAGTACTTTATTTTGATATTTAATATATTCCACATGATCTATATGGTCCTTCATGTATTATAAAAAGTATTCAATTTGGTCTTTTGCCCTAAATATAACAGATCTCAGTTAAATTTAATGGCGGCCCACTAAATAAGCCCAAACTTTCCCTTTCTCCTTCATCAGTAGCGTGAAAAGCTTGACCCAATTTCCCCCTTCTCCTTCTTCTCCATCTCTCTTCTCCGACGACCACATTGTTCTAGGCCACCGACTCACCGACGCTCATCCACCAACCAGTCGCTGCTCTCCACTTTTGTCCCTCCTTCACCACCCTTCTGTTTCCAATGTTTTAGCCCTAATTCAAAGTTAAGATTTAAAAAATAATAATTTTGTTGTTAAGCACGGGTAATACTATTATAAGATTTAATCCTATTGTTAGATTTGTTAATGTCCATAGTGAGGGTCAATGGTATATATATAATGGTCACAATATTTTTAAAACAGATCATGTGTTTGAGACAACATTTTTCAGCATTAAAATTTGTCATATGAGGCTGATGAAGTATCAACTGAGCAAATTTTATGTTGGAGGCATTTGTAAAACTCAAATCACAACTTACATAAAATAAGATGAACTTGATTCTTAAATGTTTATCCAAAGCAAAATTCAACTATCTAAACCACACATAAAGTTCCTTCTATGGCTGAGGCAAAAACACCCACAAGCTCTTCAAAACAGAGATTTTGATGGGAGGACCAGAGAACGAAGCAGAAAGGGAAATATTTTGGGTGGTTTTATTTTTCAGCGGGGCCCAACGTTAGATTTAACTGATGGCTATGTTATGTTTAGGGTAAAGGATCAAATTGAGTACTTTTTATAATACATTAAGGACCATATAGATCATGTGGAATATGTTAAGGATCAAAATAAAGTAATCCCTATACGTTAATGACCATTTTGATCATTTTCTCGAAACAAGAGCGTAGTTGGGGAGTGTTGCTAAGCTTAATATTTAGCAGTCAAATTACCCCAGGCATGGTATTCCTGTTCTTAATTCATGCCCAGATTTCCTTTGTTTTAGATGAGGTAATTTAAGAGAGAGTGTGACTATGTTCACAATAACATCGTTCTTGACTTAGATGCTATAGAAGGTCCTAACTCTTGGTAGTCTAGCTTGTGTTAGTAGGCAAGTTCATGAGTCAAAGAGATAGTGAGAGTAACCCCGTTCCATACCCAGTCTAGCCGCCATTCGACGTCGAATAATCCCAAGGGGGAGATAGTGTAACACTCAGGAAATTTTTTGAGCTAAGCCTCGAACCATTCTTCGTTGTGAGTAAGATTTTACCGGGAAATTTAAAATTTTCTTAAGTTTTAGGGTCGCTAGATGTAGCACCTTGAGTTCCAAAAAGAACTAAAGAGAATTCCTTCAAGTCATTGCTAGGTTCTTTTAAGTTTTGGGTCAACTTCAAATGACCATAACTTTTAGCACAGGATGAGTTAGGAGACCCATAAGATATCACATGAAAGGTCTTGGAATCCTCTTATCAACGTCGCCAAGTTTGCTAATTTTCGAGTGCGTATGAGGGAGGTATGTCCATTTGAAGTCGGGCTGTCCAACTAAGGAAAGTTACCCAAAAATATGAGGGGTATTTTGGTCTTTTCCTTACCAAATTAGCTTAAATCGAATTTAAGTAATATTTTGGGGAGAAATCTGATTTGGGTCAGTTTTCGTAAATCCAAATACGCTTAGGGTTTTAGAAGAGAGTTCATTCAAGTCATTCATAAGTTCTTTTAAGTTTTGGGTCAACTTCAAACAACCATAACTTTTAGCACAAGATGAGTTAGGAGACTCATAAGCTATCAAAAGAAAGATCTCTAAGTCCTCTTTCCAACTCCACCAAGTTTACTAATTTTCGAGCTTGTATGAGGGAGATATTCCCATTTGAAGTAGGGTTGTCCAATTAAGGAATGTTACCCGAAAATAAGAGGGATATTTTGGTCCTTTCCTTACCCAATCGAATTTAATTATTTTTAGTAAGGATTTAGGAGTCTAAATTGATTAGAATAAGTTCTAGTTATTCCTAAAATACGCTTAGGGTTTTTAGAGGAGTTCAAGAAGAGGAAAAAAGGAGAAAATGAAGAGCGTTCAAGATTTTTGCAATTCTTCGAGGTATTTCGCCAAGGATTTTATCCTAAGAGGTATGTAAGCTTCAATAGTATTGGGTTTTTTCACCCACAAGCCAATAATGAGTTTCTTTTACGAATTTCATCCATGATATTGTGTATATTGATAATCTTGTTAAGTTCTTGAAGTTTTGTGCTTCATTTTTGATAATGAAGTCCTTGTTGAATTCTTGAGGTGAGAGTTGTGAATGAGTGTTGTTGTTGGTGGGTTTTTGGTGTAGAATTCTTTGTACTTAGGTTGGGTTTAAGGATCCAAAAGAGTTTGGAGGATATAATTCGAGTTTAGATGAGGTAGGATTGAAAAAATTGAAGAAAAGTTCGTCGGATTAGTCTGGAACGTGGATGGGGTGACGCGCCCCAATTGTGCCTGAGGGGCTGGCTCCCTGCGCCTATAGTGCACCCCAGACCAGCCTCAGTCAACTGATGGCTGGCGCGGTGTGCCACTGCTGCGCCAGGGACGTCAGGTCCCTTCCACGTTCTTCATTTCGTATTCAATCTTTCAAAATATGTCTTCGCTCTCTTAGTAATTTTTACTATCCAACCTACATCCAATCATCAAGAAATCCTATATATCAAGTCACGATCCTTGAATTCATAATTTAAATTCTAGGAAGAGTTAAGAGTAGAGTTCAAGAAAGTCTTTGAGTTAAATTGTGAATCCTTCGTGATCAACTATCGATTTGAGTTCTTTAAAAGGGTTCCTTAAATCCCTATTAATTCTAAACACTCTAAACTAATTCTAAACACCTAGAAATCATTCATTACATGAATCATAACCTTGAATTCATAATTCAAATTCAAGGTAGAGTTAAGAGTCAAATCTTGAGAGTTCTTTCGAACATTTTGAGAAAGTCCCTTTTGAGACTTTTCTTGAGGAGTCTTCCACAATTTCTAATAACTTGTATCAAGACTTCAGTAAGTAAGTATGAGAATAAGAAGAGTCGTATACCTGAGTTCCATATTATTATTTAGACCCTTGAGTCGAGTCGTTCATGCCCACAAATTCCACATGAACTCCATCAGTTGAGTATCTTTGAGAGGAGTAGTATCTTCAAGTTCTAAGTCTTGAGTATTGAGTTCCTAATCATGTTGGGATTATATTCCTAATCATGAGGCTACTACATGCTACCCATGAAGGTCCTTGAGTTGAGTAGTTCATGCCCATAATTCCACATGAACCCTGTGAGTCGAGCAGTCTTGAGATGATGGGTATCATTGAGTCCTTGAGTTGAGTAGTTCATGCCCATAATTCCGCATGAACCCTCCAAGTAGAGCATTCTTGAGATGAGTAGTATCATTGACTCATTGAGTTCTGGAGTTGTTAAGTTCCAAGTATTAAGTTCTATGCATGGTTATTGAAAACCTTGAATTTAGTCATTCACGTCCATAATTAAGCATGAACCCTATTTTATGAAGTCTTTTTACAAATTGTTTTAAAACTTATTTTAAAGACTTGAGTGTCGAGTTGAGGAAGAGTAGAGCTGAGTTCATTTTCTTTAAAATGATAAATATGAACAAAGTATTCCCAAAGATTAAATATTTTTACATTTAAGATGAGAGGAAATTGAGATTTCCAAAAGAGTTTTGAGCAGTTTGAGTACCATCTCTTTTAAGAAAAAGATTTTTGAGTTATAATCTAAACACACAGAAAGAGATATTCTTAAACATATGAGCTAGTTATATTTTAGGAGTAATATTGAGCACCGATATAGGGGATAGTTCTAACAACTCACAACCCCCATAAAACATGTAGCCAACGTGGGTAGAAAGGGTCATACTTTTTAGATGATTCCTTAATGCTTTTACTATAGACTAGTGGATCTACTTAGTAATAGTTTTTATACCCTAACAAAGTATATGACAGTTCTGGTAGTGTGGGCTAGACGTTGTATCATTACATAGCTCATAGTGATGGTTGTCGATTAGAGAATCTCCCACAGAGTTACTTTGTATTTTTATATACGAACATAGTTATTATTGTATTTTTGCACACAACTGAGTTATTGTGTATTGTTTTAAAAGCTTTCCAGATATTGCATCTTTTATTGTTGCTGAGTATCTTGAGTTTGAGTTGAGAATCTTAAGTTAGAATTGAGTATCTTATTGTTGAGTTGAGCCCTATTTCTCTGAGTTGAGTTGAACTATGTTTCACTTAGTTGAGTATCTTACTATTGAGTTGAGCCCTATTTTCTCTAAGTTGAGTTGAACTATGTTTCATTGAGTTGAGAAGAGGTAAGTATGTTTCTTTTCCATCAGTTCAAGCTAATGTTTATGCTTTAGAATTCCCCTTACATGCTCGTACATTTCATGTACTGAGCCATTTGGCCTGCATCGTTTCATGATGCAGATACATGTATTCAGGATAATTAATAGGCGTTTTGTTGAGGTCATGTGATATTCTAGTAAGCTTTGGTAAGCCTTCTTATATTCCAGAAGAGTTCACATTTATCTTATCGTTAGTAGTTTTGAGATGTCGTGGGTCTTATCCCGATATCCTTCTGTAATAGCGGAAACTTCATAGATAGACAGAGTTGAAGAGTTTCTGTATTTACTTTTATTTTGAATATTGTACAGACTTTTAAAAAGGTTGCATATTTGAGTTTATTGAAATTAATTCAATTTTAAGATTTTGTTTGCTTGAGTTAGTCTTCCGCTTGTAGACAGCCAGGATAAGGGTTCGCTTGTGGACCAGCAATGGTTGTCGAGTGCCGACCATGTCCAGGGTGTAGGCTAAGGTCGTGACAACTACCAATACCAATAAAATAAGAAAAAAGAGTAAAATTTTTAAACTCAACTTATTCATATATTACTATGCTATGCAAACTCGAGTAAAAGACATCAAATATCACTTTCATAACAAATATTTTGAAATATACAAATTAGTAAAAAAAAATGAAGAATTGAGAAGCACAACTAAAAACAAAATTCAGTTTAAATCGACTGCAAAAATGGAGATCGGCGAGATGTCTATGAGAGATCTGATTTGTGCCCTTTTGAATTAAAATTTAAGGAATTAAAAAAGTAAAATTTATCTACCACAAAAAAAGAAACTGCAGCGAATTAATTTTGAGGTCTTGACATCGCGATTTTGTAAGGTTTTGATTAGACTTTAAAAATTTAGAGTGATTTTGGTGAATTCAGACTACAGTTATTTTAATGGAGAAAGATAACTGCTTCTTCAAAAATGTAAATCAGCTCTTAAAATTTAAAAACTTGATTTTAATGATTCGGAAGAAAAGTCATATTTAAATTTGTTTGAATTCTTTTTAGGGAAAATTGTAAGAAATAACAAATTATTAATTTAAATTAAATGTTATAGCCATAGTTTATTTTATTTGTAATTCGCAGGAAACATTCCATTTTTTGCAATCTGGTTCGATATACAATTAGCCATTTTCAGTATACAATTACCCATTTGTTATACAAATGTATAAAATGCATTTGGGTTTGTATAAACAGAGAGAAAAATGTATATACAAATACAAATACATATATTTTCGTCCTATATACTTATAATAATACAAATAAAGATCTTATTATACAAATTACAATGTATAAATGAATTTATACAAAACTGAACAATTTGTATAAAATTGAATGTATCTAGCGAATTATACAAATCAAAAGCTCCATAGCAAACATAAAATTTGCTATGGAGCGCAATTATGCAAATTATAACTATGACATACAAATATGATTTTTATGTTTGATATATGTGAAAGTTGTTTCTTTTTATGCCTTTGCTTTTGGAAGTGGGAAATGTGAATGGGCATAATGGGCTCTTAACCATATTAAAAATAATTATTATATTATAAAAAGATATCGTTGTTTTTCTGGAAATTAAATGGCAAACATACAAACCATCACATTATCTTTATCTTAATTTAATTAATATTAAATTTTTTTAGCCTTTTCAATTTTTATATTTTAGTTTTATGGTCCTATAGTTTTATTGACATTATGATTTTGCGTATGTAAATTTTTCTCATGATAAATTCCAATAAAGTTTTTTAAAAGCATTATTTATTTATTTTTATTCAAATAAACTATTTGAGAAATGTAAGGCGAAAGAGTTTCATTATTTTTTCTTGTAGAAATAAATAATATGACATATTTAAATTTCTAAGCTAATTAAAATTTTCAACCATTTTATTTAATGTCTTAAATGTTTTAACTTGACGTTCACACAGTTCATTTTATTTTTAAATCAAATTCAAACAATTAGCTACAATTAATTATTATATTATAAAAAGATATCGTTGTTTTTCTGAAAATTAAAAGGCAAACATACAAACAATCACAGTATCAGTATTTTAATTTAATTAATATTCAAGATTTTAGCCTTTTCAATTTTTATATTTTTAATATTTTAGTTTTATGGTCTTATAGTTTTTATTCACATTATGATTTTGCGTATGTAAAATTTTTCTCATGATAAATTCCAATAAAGTTTTTTTTAAAAAAATTATTTATTTATTTTTATTCAAATATACTATTGAGAATGTAAGAGAAAGAGTTTCATTATTTTTTCTTGTAGAAATAAATAATATGACATATTTAAATTTCTAAGCTAATTAAATTTTTCAACCATTTTATTTAGTGTCTTAAATGTTTTAATTTGACGTCCACACAGTTCGTTTTATTTTTAAATCAAATTCAAACAATTAGCTACAATCAATTTTAAATTTTATTTCCCACAATTTAAGTTTCTAAAATATAACAACACTCCATTCAAAATGAATTGA
Source organism: Solanum stenotomum (assembly GCF_019186545.1). Taxonomy (NCBI): domain Eukaryota; kingdom Viridiplantae; phylum Streptophyta; class Magnoliopsida; order Solanales; family Solanaceae; genus Solanum; species Solanum stenotomum. Next base: position 37,854,573 of record NC_064282.1, read on the forward strand.
AAATTGTGAAGAAATCTATTAAGTGATACTATATAATAGGGAAAAAAGTCTGAAAAATATTTCAACTTTGGCCAAAATTGTTATTACAATACCAAACTTTATGAATGGCCCTTACCCTCCTACACTATTTAATAGTGTATTTTAAAGATATATATGTGTCCACGTGGACATCATAAATATTGCATCACTATAAATAGTAACGTGTCCACGTGAACATATCTATAACTTTAAAATACACTATTAAATAGTGCAAGGGGGTAAAAGGTCCTCCATAAAGTTTGGTATCGTAACAACAATTTCGGTCAAAGGTGGAGTATTTTGCAGATCCTTTTCCCTATATAATATGTACGTTGCAAAACTCTTCTTCACCTTCATCTGATGAACTATACCTTCAAACAAAGCAAAGAGTGCAAATATTATTATCGATTTTTTTTTTAATATTAATATATGTGAGAATCGAATTTAAGAATATAAGGTTACGTGCTTTTAACCACATTAAGATAATTGCAAAATTTTCATCACATATATTAATATTTACAATTCATTCAAAAAACAATTGTAAACAAAGTAAAAATTAAAATATTTCAATTAAAATTATCAAATTTAATGACTACGTATATCATATCGACGTAAATCACGAAAATAATAACTCCGTGATATATATGAAATCATTTAAAATATGAATATCGAGCTATAGATTTAAACTTTATCATGATAATTGTCCACATTCCTAAGTTTAAATAGATATATTTTAGGTTCTTCTTCGTTCTTCGAAAAAGTTGATCAAGTAAAATATTAATATTATTGAAGAATATTATTTCAATGACTCGCTAATTTTAAATTTTTTTCTGAAACATTATCTATTTAGTAGTACTATATAATAATAGTGTATAACGTATAAATTTACAAAGTGATATGCAGTGAGTACATACAGCAATACAAAAAAGACTTTTAAAAATAATAATTAAAAAAAAAAAAAAAAAAAAAAACATATAATCTTTTTGGTTTATTGGTATTCATTCTCTTTTGACTTGAGAAATGATATCAGTCATATAAGATCCTTTATTTGAAATTCTCACTTGGAGTTTCAATGCATTCATTTTGCCAATGTCGATCTACTTGATGCCTCTTCTTAAGTGAATCATTTTTTTTTCTATCCCTCATCCATTTTATTCAACAAAATATAATACTAAATAAATAATCAATTGACCAAAAAAATAATAATTATAAATAATCTTATTATTTTTGTTTAACAAAACTTAAAAGGAGTGTAGTTTGTTTATCCATGATCTTTAACTCTCTAATTATTATAAGAGAATATGATTTGAAATGGTTTTGTTCTCTCTCTTCTTTTTTTGTAAAGTATACTAATCTTGGCTATCATAAGTAGTACCAATTTTGGCCTTTTTAATAATGTACATATTCTTCTGCATCAAATAAAAAAATCATCAATAGAATTGTATTTCTAGCATATCTCCTCGACACGTAAGATTCACTAATGTTCTCAAATCATTCATAAAATTGCAAAGACAATATAAAAATCAAATTAAGAAGAAATTAAAAGGGGAAGTCTAACCTTTACGTGTTGTCTTCTCCATTAATGTTGTTATCTAACACGAAATTAATATTATAACACTTCTACTTTAATAGGCGTATTTGTAATTTGGACAATTTAAAAGCATGATAACTTTCATAAATTTAAAGTACAATATACTATCGATAAAGAATTGTCACACACAAAACATACACAAATCTCATTAAGAGTATCAATATGGTCAAAACTAAAAAGTCAAAATCAAATAGAGACAAATAATAATTTTTTTTTGAAGATGATGTGATGGCTTGTCTGAAATGTTTCAAAGCCACATTCAAAAGAGGAAAAAAAGATAAAGCGTAAACAAAGACAAAAAAATTATGAATATATATATATATATATATATATATATATATATAGAATACGAAAAAAACTATTTTACCATTTTCAAAATAACCGTGCCCTAATTATTTGGAATTCTGCAAAATGTTAGAACAACTGAACAAGAATGATAAAAATATAAGGAACTAAAAACAAAACTTGTTGTCACGACCCAATCCACCGGGCCGTGCGGGCACCCACTCTAACACCTAAGTAGGAGAACCCTCATATCCCATTAGTTAAAACATCCGCAAGATTAACGAAAAACGGAGATAAATAAAATTATACTGCTTTTATAAAGGGAAAAGGGTAAAAAATATCCCTCAACTTTAGTTTAATAGTTGACTATACCCCTGCCGTTAAAACGAAGTTAGTTTTACCCTTGCCGTTTATAATTTCACCATATATACCCCTCATTTGACGGAAATCCCCGAATTGACTCAAATTAACCCAATTTTTTTAAAAAACCCATTCCCCATTTTAGATCCAATGCCCCGACCCCTTTATCGTATAACCCGTATAACCCATATAACCCATTCCCCTTTTAGCCATTGTAATTTCCTTTGATGTTGTAGCTCTTGTGTTGTTTTCCTTCCATGGTTGATACCATTGGAGCTTTGCATCACCGGTAAATTCTTGCATGAATCATTGGTCTCCTTTGCCTCCATCACCTGATTGATTTCTTCATTCCTCATTACTTCCATAAGACCATATTGTTGAGCTGCATTTGATCTTACATTTTTTGTATTGACCTGCATTCCAAAAGAGAAATTGGAAGACTTCGATGGCTCCCCACGATCAAATACATCAATTTACTTATTTCCTTGATTCAGCTGATCATGAGTCTTGTGCAAAAGTATAGCTTGAGCCTTTTGATTCTTGTCCAACATGCTTCTTTAAGCCTCTATGGTGACATTCACATCAATTTGGATTTGCTCATTAGTTTCCTGAGTGGTGGGGTTACTAACACTGTCTAGTTGTTCTTTTTTGTGTAGATGTTNAACAAAAAACTTTATACTTATAAGAACCGATGATTTAATCCTCTGTGTATAAGCTAAAACTCTACACACTAAATCATCTACTATATAAGTAAATAGACACCATAAACGAATATATGATCTATTAAAATTGAGCAAATATTTATTCTATAATAAATATTATTTCTTAACACATGGTTAATAGTATATATCCCAACAGACTATACCCCTGCCGTTAAAACGAAGTTAGTTTTACCCTTGCCGTTACTAATTTCACCATATATACTCCTCATTTGACGGAAAGCCCCGAATTGACTCAAATTAATCCGAATTAAAAACCATTCCCCAATTTAGACCCAATGCCCCGACCCCTTTATCTTATAACCCGTATAACCCGTTCCCCTTTTAGCCATTGTAATTTCCTTTGATGTTGTAGCTCTTGTGTTGTTTTCCTTCCATGGTTGATACCATTGGAGCTTTGCATCAGCCTGAATCATTGGTTCCTTTGCCTCCATCACCTGATTGATTTCTTCATTCCTCATTACTTCCATATGACCATATTGTTGAGCTGCATTTGATCTTACATCTTTTGTATTGACCTGCATTCCAAAAGAGAAATTGGAAGAGTTCGATGGCTCCCCACGATCAAATACATCAATTTAATTATTTCCTTGATTCAGCTGATCATGGGACTTGTTCAAAAATATAGCTTGAGCCTTCTGATTCTTGTCCAACATGCTTCCTTAAGCCTCTATGGTAACATTCACATCAATTTGGATTTGCTCATTAGTTTCCTGAGTGGTGGGGTTACTAACACTGTCTAGTTGTTCTTTTTTGTGTAGATGTTGAGTGTTAAAAGTCATCGGAGCTTCGGCGACTTCGTCGGAATCCTCCTTGCCGGTGTTCCCACCATCCATCTTACTTGTAATTTCTATGAGATGTACCTCCAGTTGAGGGGAGTAATCCCCACTAGTTGAATCTTTACGAATTTCATTGGAGGTGACCCGAAATTGAAAGCGCAATCAAGGTGATTCTCAACAGAATCGCCTTTGTAGATCTCTCAATTAGCACGATGGAATCAATTGATTTTCGCTAGAATGTGGATCATGGGTAGGAGAATCCATTTCTCCATCCTAATCAACTCGAATCAAACCAGCTTGGTCCAACTCGAACACGTATGTTGATGCTTACCATCCATCAGAGTTTTCTGTTAAAAAGCATGAACTCTAGGTTTGGGTGTTCATGTTGACTGGGAAGGAAACTAAGAAGACTGTTGGGTCAGGGTATTGGGTTTAAAAAGGGGAATGAGTCTTTTTTTTTTAAATTCGGGTTAATTTGAGTCAATTTGGGGCTTTTTGTCAAATGAAGGGTACATATGGTGAAATTAGTAACGGCAGGGGTAAAACTAACTCCGTTTTAACGGCAGGGGTATAGTCAACTAATAAACTAAAGTTGAGGGGTATTTTTGACCCTTTTCCCTTTTATATATGAAACCTTCTTAAACAAATTCGGGTTAAGACTTGTAAAGTAATTAAACCCCAAGGATCTAGTTGAAACCGGTACAAGAGCTACTAAGAGTATAACTGAACATAATAATAAAAGACACAACTTCCACCATGCTGAAGGAAAGATAGAAGCTACTAGAGAATTTCTTCGTCTTCGCCTAATGAAACATCACCAACCTGCATCCAAACTATGCCAAAAAGGCATAAGAAGAGTAGTATTAGTAGAAAACCACACCTACTGGTAGGCATCATCGGTCAACTCGACGCTCACCACATAACATAGGAAAATCAACTAGTAAGAGTATGCAATAAACCAATCGCTTCTCCACCTTTACCCTCGCTTGAATGCTTCGGAGTTTCACTAATACCCTCACTACCAACTGCCTTTTCAGTCGACCTACTTACTAGGTTCTTGATCAAGCCTAACCATTCTAACACTTAGAAACGACGACAAATACATCTAGAAACATTCCGACTAACCACTCCCGAATCCCTTTAAAACTTACTTGAGTAGTTACACCCCACACCCTACCTCCATTTTTCATCCTTGCAACATATGGACAACCCTTGTTCCTTAACACTAATACTCTTGAACCCTTGGCCCTTCCAGTTTTGATTCAACGACGATATACATATGAGTTAAATCAACATAGTAGAACAAACATAAATAGGTCATCATATCATTTACAATTCTGGGGAAACAACATCCAATATTATTTACTAACAACGTGCAACTTCACCATTACAAAATATACAATCATGTCTAGTCATTGGTTCTCTCATGGAACCCAAACCCAAACTGTTAGCATACCGAAATGCGGCACCTGATCCAATATTTATGCTGGAACGTGGCAACCGATCCCATAATTATGCCAGAACGTGGCAACCGATCCAAGTTAATATGTCGGAATGCAACACCCGATCCATTCAACAAGCCACAATCACAATCACAATCATAAGTACATTCTCAATTTCATACAATCAAGTCATGACTCATGGGATACCTCATTTAATTATTCTCATATATGTTTAGTGTGATTCATCATGCAACTTTCCCATACATATACGCATTATAAGGAAACAAGTACAATCATAAATCCCAGATTCATGAAATCACAACCATCACCTATGAGGTGTTCATTGACATATATCTCTTAATCATAATTCGATCATACTTAGCCTTAGTTCATCATCTCAAGTTTCTTCCTATGATTCAATCATCTTACGTTCGGTGCACGAAGGCCTACGCATGATTCCTACCATTGATTATCATTATACTACGCAGTGGGCACAAATTGATAACTACTCAATTAATAAAACCTAGATTACCTGGGCGCCAAGCAGCTGCACGAAGTTTTTGACTTCGATTCTTATTTCCGAGCTTGTGACTGTGATCTTGATCGGAAATCCGCCCTTCGCCGCGCTCCTCACACTAGAAATCTCCTTCTCCTTTCTTCCCAAGCTTAGATCAGCTTTTTGTGGGTTTCTAAGGTGGTTTACATCTAAATTAGGTATTTTAGGAAGAAGGAGAAAATAAGATTTTGCGTTATTTATATTTTGTCTCGCCTATCCCTCTTTGGTGCCAACTTACCCCACCGTGGCCCCGCCGCCCTAGCGGGACAGTGGTCTAGTAATTTCTGAATTTTGATTTTCCTATATAACGACGGTTTGGGTCGTTACACTTGTTTGGCTTAGAGGAACATTAATACATTTCTTGAAGATAATTGGAGTTTCTCCCACGAGCAAACAAAAGAATAAATAACAACTCTATCTTCGGGATTCAACTATGCCACAAAACAAGTAGCATTCAAGAATGTTGCTCTTTTATTATTGAATTGGTGATTTCACCTTTTGATTAATGTCTCATAAATATTTTTCAAGGGAAAGTAGTTTTTATTGAGTGCTAATCTTTTTAACCAATAGAAACTCAATTTATAGGACACAATTTTTGCAAGAAAAGACTTTTAACTAAATAGTATTTATTATAGGTTCATGAATTGAAAATAAAAAAAATTAACTTTCAAAAACCTATAATGTAGAGTTTTAAAAGTATCTTACAAAAATCTATAACGTAAAATTTAAACAAAAATGAATGTTACAACTCTCATTCATGTATTTTGTTATTTCAAAACTATTAACGGATGAATTTGTTTCAAAATTAATTGAAACACTAACTCTTACAATCCCCCACTTGTTTCAAGAAATTTTTATCTTTCAAAAATCCAAAAAATATTTTAAGACATTAATCTATACACATGAATCAATAATGGTGTCTTTTGGACTTGAACCATTAGCTAGTGAGGGCTTTCTAAATCATTGACTACTTAATGAACGAATCTTGAACTAAGTGGTTCATTGAATGAAATAGAAAAATACTCCACGCATATCACTATGTTTCGGTGAAAATAGAAATCCTTTGACACCTTACGACCATTTGTCCTGAATCCTTTTACCCAAGTGCTTTAAGATTTCCCTGTTAAAATCTTATTGAAGCGAACTCCACTTCGAATTTAGTGCAGTGAATTCATCAAGAGTAACTTTGCATACTCCGACCAACTAGTCTATGAACTTCATTAAGAGAAATTATTCTCATCCTCCTTTAAAGTAAAGTATTGGTAAATCTATCAAGAGTATTCCTACACACTCCAATCGAAATTGATTTATAGAATTATTAAGAGAATATAACATCATCCTTCTCTTTTGTAGGAATATCGAAAATTTTTATCAAGAGTTTTCTTACTAACTCCAACCGAGATCGGTCTTATAAATTTATTAAGAGAAGAATCTCAATCATGCGCATCTACTTATTTCATTTTATTTTGAAAATGGGAATTTTACTGATGTGCTTCACAATTGTAACTGTAACACCTCGCTATTTGGAAGAACTAGAATTAGAAAGAAACCATTTTTGGAAATAATCAAATTTGGAAATTTTGACAAGTTAAGCTAAGTATGAGTTTTGGATCAAATTCAAACGACAATAACTCCTAGAACATGATGTGTTAGGTGGGCTACCAAATACTGTATGAAAGGTATTTGAATTATATTTCCAACGCCACCGAGTTTGCTCATTTTTGAGTTCGTAGAGGGAGATATGCCCGTTTAAACTAGGGCTGTCTGAATAAGTAAAGTCACCCGGATTTTAGAAGGGTATTTTGGTCTTTTCACTACCCAATTAAGTAAATTCATTTTAAGTAATTTAATTGGGGTCTTAACTGATTTGGTTCAGTTTACACTTCATAAAATTACGCTAGAGTTTTGAGAGAAGAGAAAAGAAGAGAAAATAGAAGAAAAGAGGAGAAGAAGCAAGGATTCGTCGCGTTCTTGAAGTTTATCTTGTGGATTTCGCAAAGGGTTAATCCCTACGAGGTATGTGAGATCACATAGCACTGGATTCGTTCACCCACACACCAATCATGTTTAATTCAGTGTATTTGTGTTCTTGAAAGAAGAGTTTATGAGTTCTTGATAAAATTTTCTCGAAAGTTTCGTTTGAATCTTGATTGTTGAGTTTCGGAGGATTTCTTGAGTTAATTGCATGAGATTTAAGGTTATTTTTAGTATATTCTTGTATGCTTTGGTTGTGTATTTGAATCTAAGTGTTTGGGGGAAGAAACCAATGGAATATAGAGAGTTTAGAGTTAAAAAATGAGTAAGAAAATTCGAGGATGTATGGGCAGGGGCATGGGGCGCCACGCCACTCAGAGTTCCCCACACAAGTGTCTGAAGTTTGGGCTCTGGGGAGCCACACCACTCAGAGTGCCCCAACCCAGGTTCTATAGTTTTAGGCCTGGCGCGCGGTGCCACTCAGTACTCCAGGGTCGCTAGGTCTTCTACCCTTTTCCACTTCTTTCCGTTTGAGTTCCCTTGAATCGTACCTATGTTTTCTAATTGATTTCTACACTCTAAGGTATGTATAAACATCGAGAGATAATCCATAACATGAGACCATGAACCTTGAATCCATAATTCAAATTCAAGGAAAGTTAAGAGTGAAGTCTAAAGAGTTCTTAGAGTCTTTCAAAAGTCTTTTACAATTGTTTTAAAATTGTTTTAAAGACTTGAGCATTGAGTTGAGTAAGAGCAAGAGTGAAGTTCATTTCTTCAAAGAGTATATGGGAACTAAGTATTCCAAAGAGTTAAAATGTTTTCACTTTTAAACAAGAGAGGAAACATCGATTTCCAAGAGAGCTTTCGAGCTAGTTTTTGAGAAATAATCTCAAACCACAGAAAAAGTTATGTTATTAAACATATGATCTAATATATTTGGGATTATTATTGAGCACTGATTTGGGGACATATTCGAATTCAAATAACTCGAAGTCTCCATAAACCGTGTAGCCAACATGGGTAGAAAAGGGTCATACTTTTTAGATGATACCTTAATGTTTTTAGCATAGACTAGTGGATCCACTTAGTGAGTTAGGTTTGATACCCCCCGACAAGGTATAGGATGGCCCTGACAGCATGAGGAAAAACATTGTACCATCACTTAAGCTCATAGAGATGGTTGTCGGTTAGAGAAACTCCCACAGAGATATTTTGTATTCTTATATACACAGAGTTATTTGTATTTTGATATACAAACTAAGTTATTGTGTGTTTTTTAATACGCTGAGTTATTAACTTCATGTTCTAATGTTTTTTCTTTATATTGCATCTTCATTATTGCTTTATATTGAAATTAGTTGATTTGAGACCAGATAAGTTCTTTAAGTTCCCTCTCAACCTTATGTCTTGTTTTAGAATTCCCCTCACATGCTCGTACATTCAATGTACTGATGCCATTTGGCCTGCATCATTTATGATGCATATACAGGTAACCAGGATCAACATCCAACAACTCGTTGATCCAATCGAGCATTCAGAGTCATTTGGTGAGCCCCCTTGCTTTTCAGAGGATCCCTTTTTACATTATTTCAGTATTTTCAATTGTTAGGATGATCGGTGGTCTTGTCCCGACATCCCTCATATTATTAGAGGCTTCATAGACAGTTAGTTATAGTTCTTTAGTCTTTCCATTTTCAAGCGTTTATGTTAAGACTTGAGTTGCCACTTTGGCTAAGTTGAATATTTATCTTTAAACATTCTAAGTTATTTTGAGACAGTTGAGTAGAGTTGAATTTGATTTCTTTATAATGCTTAAAGTCTTATGCTAAGAGTCTAGCTTGGCAAAGGGTTTGCTAGGGGCCAACAATGGTTCTCGAGTGCCAGTCCTGCCCAGGGTGGTGGTTCGGGGTGTAAAAAATTGGTATCAGAGCACATAGTTCAAGAGTCCTAGGGTGTCTATGATGTCGTGTCTGTAGAGTCCTAGTTATCGGTGTGAAGCGCGTCACATCAATCATAAATAGGCTGCAATATTTAGGAACTATCTCACTTCTTTCATACTCATTTCGTGCGATTGAGTGTATATCTATAAAAGTTTCTTTCTAACTCATGCTTACGCATGTTTTTCAGATCATGCCTACACGAAGAGCTGTCAGAGGTCTCCCTGCTAGAAGGAATGTTGAGGAACAAGGGGTACCTATTGCACCAACAGTGCAACCCCAATGAGAGGTCACCAATGTTGAGCCAAGTTGTGACCAACCAAGCTGGGCAACAAAGAGAGAATCATCAGGAAGTGGCTGATACTTTTAAGGTCCGTGAATTCTTAAGGATGAATCCTCCAAGCTTCATTGGTTCAAGTGTCACGGAGGACCCGAAAAACTTTATTGAAGAGCTTCAGAAGGTTTTTGAGATTATGCATGTCGCTGATGCTGAGCGAGTGGAACTAGATGCATATTAACTGAAGAGTGTTGCTAGAATTTGGTTTGACTAATGGAAAAAGAATAGGGCTGAGAATGTGCCAATAGTGAGCTAGGCTCTATTTGAGAGTGCTTTCATGAAGAGTTTCTATCCTCGTGAGTTAAGACAGGCAAAGGTAAGAGAATTCCTCACTCTTAAGTAGGAATGTATGAGTGTTCATGAGTACAGTCTGAAACTCATCCAACTTTCCCACTATGCTCTGAATATTGTTGCTGATATGAGGAGCATGAGGAGTTTGTTCGTTGCTGGGTTGTCTCGTCTGTCAAGCAAGGAAGGCAAGAAAGCTATGCTGATAGGGGATATGGATATAACAAGGCTGATTATCCATGTGCAACAGGTTGATGAGGACAAACTGAGAGATAGATAAGAGTTTAAAAATAAGAAGGCTAGGACATCAAAGAATGAGTCCGGGGAATAAAATAGTAATGTGAACCGGTCTTCCTTCCATCATAAGCAAAAGGGACCTGCTCCATCATCTGCTAATGCACCCTCACCAAGGAATAAAGGTGAGTTCAACAACCAGAGTTTTCAGAGCTAGACCTGCACATTCTCAAGGTAGTGTTGCACTAGGAGGTAATGGGATTCCTGCATGTACTAAGTGTGGTAGGATCCACCGAGGGGTATATTGTGATGGCTCCACTGGTTTCTTTAAGTGTGGTCAGAACGGTCACTTTATGAGAGAGTGCCCTAAGAACATATAAGGAACAGGCAATTGAGGGTAATAGAGCCCAATATTCTTCAGCTGCTCCACCAGACAGAGCTACACTTAGAAGAGCTACTTTAGGGGTAGGTGGAGGATCAAACCATCTTTATGCTATAAATAGTCTCTAAGAGCAAGAGAATTCTCCAGATGTTGTCACTGGTATGATCAAAGTCTTTACTTTTGATGTTTATGCTTTGCTAGATCCAAGAGTGAGTCTATATTTTGTGACTCCATATGTTGCAATGAATTTTGATGTTCTTCCTGAGCAACTTCTTGAGCCTTACGGTGTTTCTACACCTGTTGCTAAGTCTATTCTAGCTGAGAGAGTCTATCGTTATTGTACCATTTACGTTAATTACAAGAGCACCATGGCTGACTTAGTTTAGTTAGATATGGTAGATTTTGATGTCATTCTAGGTATGGACTGGCTCCATGCCTCTTATGCATCAATCGATTGCAAAACTCGAGTAGTCAAGTTCCAGTTTCCTAATGATCTAGTTATAGAGTGGAAGAGTAGTTCAACAGTGCGTAAGGGTCGTTTTAGTTTAAACCTTAAGGTGAGAAAGTTAGTTTCCAAGGGTTGTGGCTATAACTTAGTCCGAGTTAATGACTCTAGTGTTGAGACACCTCCTATTCAGTCAATTTTAGTTGTTAGTGAGTTTGTAGAAGTCTTTCCAAATGATCTTCCCGGAGTCCCTCCTGATAGAGAAATAGACTTCGGTATAGATATTCTTCCTGATACTCATCCTAGCTCTATTCTTCCATATAGAATGGCTCTAGCAGAGTTGAAAGAGTAGTTGAAAAATCTCCTAGGGAAAGGTTTTATTCGACCAAGTGTCTTACCTTGGGGCTCTCTGGTATTATTTGTGAGAAAGAAAGATGGTTCTCTTAGAATGTGTATAGATTACCGTCAGTTGAATAAGGTTACTGTTAAGAATAAGTATCATCTTCCGAGAATCGATGATCTTTTCGATCAGCTTTAGGGTTCCACTTGTTTTTCTAAGATAGACCTCAGATTTGGCTATCATCAGTTGAAAGTAAGAGAGTGATATCCCTAAGACATCTTTCAGTACCCTCTATGGTCACTATGAGTTCCTAGTTATGTCCTTTAGTTTGACCAATGCTCCTACAACATTCATAGACCTTATGAACAAAGTATTCAAGCCTTATTTGGATATTTTTGTTATTGTATTCATTGATGACATGCTAATCTATTAGAGGAATGAAGAAGATCATGCTAGTCATCTCAGAATAGTTTTCCAAACTCTAAAGGATAAGGAGTTATATGCTAAGTTTTCTAAGTGTGAATTTTTGGCTTGAGTCTGTGGCATTCTTAGGCCATATTGTTTCCGGTGATTGAATTAGAGTTGATACTCAGAAAATAGAGGCAATGCAGAATTGGCCTAGACCCATATCTCCAACTGATATTAGGAGCTTTTTGGGATTGGTTGGCTATTATAGAAGGTTCGTCAAGCAATTTTCATCTATTTAATCTCCTTTGACTAAGTTAACTCAGAAAATAGTGAAGTTTCAATGGTCTGAAACTTGTGAGAAAAGCTTTCATGAATTGAAAAAGTGTTTGACTGCTGCCCCAGTATTGACCTTACCAGAGGATTCACAAGGTTTTGTAGTATATTGTGATGCGACCAGAGTTGGATTGGGTTGTGTGTTAATGAAGAATGTCATTGTTATAGCTTATGCCTCCAAACATCTTAAGGTTCACAAGAAGAACTACCCAACCCATGATTTAGAGTTGGCTTCTGTAGTATTTGCTTTGAAAATATGGCGTCATTATCTTTGTGGTGTTCATGTAGATGTGTTCACCGATCACAAGAACCTTCAGTATGTGTTTAGTCAGAAAGAGCTTAATCTCAAACAGAGAAGGTGGTTAGAGTTACTCAAAGATTATGACATGAGTATTCTTTATCACCCAGGTAAGTCTAATGTTGTTGTTGATGCCTTGAGTAGATTTTCTATGGGTAGTACCGCCCATTTTGAGGAAAATAAGAAAGAGTTAGCAAAAGAGGTGCATACACTTGCACGATTAGGAGTGCAATTATGGGATTTCGACGAAAGAGGAGTAGTGGTGATGAATCGGGCTGAATCATCATTAGTGTCTGAAGTTAAAGAGAAACAAGACCAAGATCCTATTTTTCTTGAATTGAAGGCAAATGTTCATAAGCAAAAAGTGATGGCTTTTGAACAAGGTTGGAGATGGAGTATTGAGGTACCAAGGTAGATTGTGTGAGCAAAGGGTTGATGAACTTAAAGAGAGGATCATGGAGGAAGCTCATAGCTCCATCTATTCTATCCATTCGGGTTTCACAGAGATGTATCGTGATTTGAGAGAAGTTTATTGGTGGAGTAGTATGAAGAATGGTATTGCAGAGTTTGTTGCTAAGTGTCTGAATTGACAACAAGTTAAGGTAGAGAACTAGAGGCCCGGTGGTATGGCTCATAATATAGATCTTCTGGAATGGAAGTTGGATATGATTAGTATGGATTTCATCACAGGGTTACCAAGGTCTCAAAGACAACATGATTCCATTTGGGTGATTGTCGATCGAATGATTAAATCAACCCACTTGTTGCCGGTAAAGACTACCCATTCAGCAGAGGATTATGCTATGTTATATATTCAAGAGGTATTCAGACTTCATGGAGTTTCGGTATAGATTATTTCAGATAGAGGTGCCCAATTTACTGCACAATTTTGGAAGTCATTCGAGAAAAGTTTGGGTTTGAAAGTGAACTTGAGTACTGCTTTTCATCTTCAGACTGATGGTCAAGCAGAGTGCACCATTCAGACTTTAGAAGATATGTTGAGAGCTTGCGTGATTGATTTCAAGGGTAATTGGGATGATCACCTACTTCTCATAGAGTTTGCTTATAACAATAGTTACCACTCTATCATCCAAATGGCTCCGTATGAGGCTCTTTATGGAAGAAGATGCAAATCTCCTATTGGATGGTTTGAAGTTGGTGAAGTGGGTTGATAGAACAAGATTTAGTGCATCAAGCTATGGAAAAAATGAAGGTTAATCAAAAGAGATTGAAAACAACGTAGAGTTGTCAAAAATCCTATACTGATTTTAGGATAAAAGACTTAGAGTTTGAAGTAGATGATTGGGTTTACTTGAAAGTTTCACCCATGAAGGGTGTTATGAGATTTGGTAAGAAGGGGAAACTTAGTCCCCGATATATTCGTCCTTACAGAATATCCAAGAAGATTGGCAATGTAGCTTATGAGTTAGAGCTACCACAAGAGTTAACATCGGTTCATCCGGTATTCCACATTTCTATGTTGAAGAAGTGTGTGGGCGATCATTCACTTATCATACCTATTGAAGACATTGGTATTAAGGATAGCTTATCTTATGAGGAGATTCCTGTTCAGATTCTAGATCGCCAAGTTCACAATTTGAGAACTAAAGAAGTAGCAACAATCAAAGTTCCGTAGAGAAATCAGTTAGTTGAAGAAGCTACTTAGGAAGCTGAGGAGGATATGAAGAAGAGATACCCACATCTTTTCGAATCCGGAGAAGTTTCAAATTAAGGTACTAATCATTTTATTGGCATTTATTTTAAGTTGGCATGTTGTATTTACATTTTGCTTGTTGGGTGTTTGAGCTAGATGTTAGATGTTACACCCTTAGCCTACTAAGAGTAATCGAGTTCGAGGATGAATGTTCCCAAGATGGAGATATTGTAACACCTCGCTATTTGAAAGAACTAGAATTAGAAAGAAACCGTTTTTGGAAATAATCAAATTTGGAAATTTTTACAAGTTAGCTAAGTATGAGTTTTAGGTCAACTTCAAACAACCATAACTTCTAGAAAATGATGCGTTAGGTGGGCTACAAGATACTATATGAAAGTTCTTTGAATTATCTTTCCAACGCCACCGAGTTTTCTCATTTTCGAGTTCGTATGTGGGAGTTATGCCGTTTGATGTCGGATTTTAGAAGGGTATTTTGGTCTTTCACTACCCAATTAATTAAATTCGTTTTTAGTAATTTAATTGGGGTCTAAACTGATTTGGTTCAGTTTACGCTTCATAAAATTAATCTAGGGTTTTGAGAGAAGAGAAAAGAAGATAAAAGAGGAGAAAAGAGGAGAAGAAGCACGAATTCGTCGCGTTCTTGAAGTATAGCTTGTGGATTTCGCCAAGGGTTAATCCCTACAAGGTATGTGAGATCACATAGCTTTAGGTTCATTCACCCACGCGCCAATCGTGTTTAATTTAGCGTATTTGTGTTCTTGAAAGAAAAGTTCATTATTTCTTGATGAATTTTGTCGAAAGATTCGTCTGAATCTTGATTGTTGAGTTTTGGAGGAGTTTTTGAGTTGATTGCATGAGATTTAAGGTTGTTTTTGAGTAGATACTAGTATACTTTGGTTGTGAATTCGAATCTAAGTGTTTGGGGAAGAAACCAATCAAATCTAGAGGGTTTAGAGTTGAAAAATGAGCAAGAAAATTTGGGGATTTCTAGGCAGGGGCATGGGGTGCCGCGTCACTCAGAGTGCCCCACACCAGTGTCTGAAGTTTGGACTCTGGGGCTCCGCACCACTCAGATCACCCCAACCCAAGTTCTGTAGTTTTAGGTCTGGCGCCTGACGCCACTTAGTACGCCAGTGTTTCTTCTACCCTTTCCCACTTCTTTCCGTTTGAGTTCCCTTGAATCATACCTATGTTTTTTATTTGATTTCTACACTCTAAGGTACATATAAACATTGAGAGATCATCCATAACATGAGATCATGAACCTTGAATCTATAATTCAAATTCAAGGAAAATTAAGAGTCAAGTCTAAAGAGTTCTTAGAGCCTTTCAAAAGTCTTTTACAATTGTTTTAAACTTGTTTTAAAGACTTGACCATTGAGTTGAGTAAAAGCAAGAGTGAAGTTCATTTCTTCAAAGAGTATATGGGAACTAAGAATTTCCAAGAGTTAAAATGTTTTCACATTCAAACAAGATAGGAAACATCAATTTCTAAGAGAGGAAACACCGATTTCCAAGAGAGCTTTCGAGCTAATTTTTGAGAAATAATCTTAAACCACAGAAAGAGTTATGTTTTTAAACATATGAGCTAGTATTTTTGGGAGTAGTATTGAGCACCGATTTGGGGACATATTCGAGTTTAGAGATCATAAATTAATGCTTTTAGCATAGACTAGTGGATCCACTTAGCGAGTTAGGTTCTATTCCCTCGGCAAGGTATAGGACGGCCTTGGTAGCGTGAGGCAAAACACTGTACCATCACTTAATCTCATAGAGATGGTTGTCGATTAGATAAACTCTCACAGAGATATTTTGTACTCTTATATACACATAGTTATTTGTATTTTCATATACAAACTGAGTTATTGTGTGCTTTTCAGTACACTGAGTTATTACCTTCATGTTTTTAAAGTTTTTTCTATATATTGAATCTTCATTATTGCTTTATATTGAAATGAGTTGAGTTGAGACCAGGTAAGTTATTTCAGTTCCCTCTCAAGCTTATGTATTGTTTTAGAATTTCCCTATTTGGCCTGCATCATTTTATGATGCAGATACAGGTAATCAGGATCAGCATCCAGCGTCTCATTGATCCAGTCGAGCATTTAGAGTCATTTGGTGAGCCTCCTTGCGTTCTAGAGGATCCCTTTTTACATTATTTCAGTATTTTTAGTTGTTAGGATGATCGAGGGTCTTGTCCCGACATCCCATATAGTTTTAGAGGCTTCAAAGATAGTTAGTTATATTTCTTTAGTCTTTCGATTTTCAATTGTTTATGTTAAGACTTGAGTTGCCACTTTGGCTAAGTTGAATGTTTATCTTTAAACATTCTAAGTTATTTTGAGATAGTCGAGTAGAGTTGCATTTGATTTCTTTTATAATGCTTAAAAGCTTCCGCTGAGAGTCTAGCCAGGCCAAGGGTTCGCTTGGAGCCAGCAATGGTTCTCGAATACCAGTCCCGCCCAGGGTGTAGGCTCGGGGGGTGACAATAACTTTACTTGTTTTTCCCTTTTAAACTAAGGTTACTTCATT
Organism: Solanum stenotomum; assembly: GCF_019186545.1. NCBI lineage: Eukaryota > Viridiplantae > Streptophyta > Magnoliopsida > Solanales > Solanaceae > Solanum > Solanum stenotomum. The sequence continues at coordinate 37,871,512 of NC_064282.1, forward strand.
AGGTAGGGTTACAATAAAGTATAATTAATTTACAACAGGATTTATTCCCATCCCATTACAAGTTTCCACCACCAACTCTTTGCCTAAGCCTTTAGACAAAGGATCCGCTAAATTAAAACTGGACTTCACATATTGAAATGATATCATGACTTCCTCCAATAATCTCCTCACATGATTGTGTTTGAGATGAACTTTTCTCTACTTGACATTGTAGCAATCACTTCAAGCCCGAAATATAGCAGCTTGCTTATCACAATAGATAGTTAAAGGTGGTACTGGCTTACTCCACAAAGGAATGCATATCAACATATATCGCAACCAATCAGCTTCTTCTCCAGCAGAAGACATAGCTATAAATTCCGAATCCATGGTTGAGTGAGTAATACATGTCTGCTTCTTTGATTTTCAAGAGATCGTTGCTCCAGCCAAAGTGAAAATACAAGTGGTAATAGATTTAGAGTCATTCAGATCAGAATTCCAAGTAGCATTGCTATAGCCTTCAAGAACTGCTGGAAATGCAGAATAATGTAGGCCAACATTAATTGTACCCTTCAGGTATCTTAAAATGCGAATTAAGGCATTCCAATGTTCAACTCTAGGATTACTAGTAAACTTGCTCAAAGTTCCTACTGCGTAACCAATATCCGACATGGTACAATGCATGACATACATAAGACTCCCAATAATCTGAGAATATGTTAGCTGATCAAGAACATCACTAGAGTTCCGCATTATTTTGATGCTAGGATCAAATGGTGTAGGAGCAGGTTTGTCGTCAAAGTGACCAAACCCTTTTAGAACTTTCTCAATATAACTTGATTGAGTAAGAGTCAAGCCATTCGCTAATCTCATGATTTTAATGCCCAAAATTACATAAGCTTCTCCAAGATCTTTCATTTCAAATTGAGAAGCTAGAAAATATTTTGTTTCTTTGACTCTTTCAATATCAGTTTCAAAGATCAACATGTCATCTACATAAGGACAAATTATAACATCATTTTTTTCTTGAAATTTTCTAAATATGCAAATGTCACCACCATTGATTGAGTAGCCATTAGAAATCATTACTCTTCTAAATTTCTCATTCCATTATTTTGGAGCTTGTTTTAATCCATAAAGAGATTTAAGAAGCTTACAAACTTTGTGTTCTTGATCAGGACAAATCCTTCAGGTTGTTTCATGTAAACTTCTTCATCGAGATCTGTATTCAGAAAAGTAGTCTTCACATCCATTTGATGTATTATCAGACTATGAATTGCGGTTATATCAATCAAGAGTCGAATATAAGTCATTCGAGCTACAGGTGCAAAGGTATCAAAATAATCAATATCTTCTAATTGAGTAAAACATTTTTCTACCAAGCGAACTTTGTACTTATCTAAGGTATCATCACATTTAAATTTCTTTCTAAAGATCCACCTACAACTAATAGACTTACATTCAGGAGGGAGTTCTGATAAATTTCATGTATTATTTGACATAATAGAGTACATTTCATCATCAATAGATTCATGCTAGAAAGGAGCATTATGTGAAGACATTGCTTTAGCATAACTTTCAGGATCCTTTCCAACTAAATAGACTTGAAAATTAGGTCCAAAATCTCTTGGTTTGGCTGATCTTGCACTACGTCTTGGTTGACTTTCTTCCAAAGGCTCAACTATTTTCCTTTTAAGAGGAGATATAGAAGAACTTGTATCTTGTTCCAAAGATACTTTTTCTTAGGAAATATATGCTCAAAAAAGTTAGCATGCAACGATTCAATAATTGTGTGAGTGTTTGGGGTCTGAAGATTCAAAAATCTATATTACAGGTTTGTGAATAACCAATAATTACACAATCTACTCCTCAATATCCAATCTTAGTCAAATGTTGATCTGGTAATCTAACATGAGCCAAACAATTCCATACTTTAAAATAATTTATATTTGACTTTTGATTCTTCCAAAGTTCATACGGAGATGAATCATTTTTCTTGAAAGGAATTTGATTTAAAATATGACATGCAAAAAATAAGGCTCCAGTCCACAATATTTCAATGATACCAAATTCATAAAGCATAGAGTTAACCATTTCAATGAAAATTCTATTTTTTCTTTCTGCTACACCATTTTGTTGTGGTGTATAAGACATAGTCAATTGTTTCTTAGTGCCTTCTTTTTCACAAAAATCAATAAGATATGATTTTAAATATTCTCCGCCTCTGTAAGATCTAATTGATTTAATCTTCAAACTCAATTTATTTTCAACTTCTCCTTTATATGTTTTAAAAGTCTCAAATGCCTCATCTTTTGCTTTTTAATGGAAAGACATATGTATACCTTGAGTAATCGTCAGTGAAAGTTATAAAATATCTCTTTCCATGACGTGATGAACAAACCATCTCATAAATATTAGTATGGATTAACTCCAAAAGTGTGGATATCCTTTCAGCAGACTTAAAAGGTTTCTTTGTTATTTTACATTTACTACAAGTAATACATTTAGCAACATGTCACGGCCCAAAACTAGTCATGAGTGGTATCCACACTTAACCTCCTAAGTGAGCGAACCAACGAATTCAACCCCAAATTATATCAATAATTCAACTACGAATAACAACAATAATGCGGAAGCTCAAAACTAATTCAAGTAACCAATCAAATAAACCTCTAAAGTCTATTACATATTATCCCCAAAACCTAAAAGTCATCACATCAAGGAATCTGTTCTCAAAATACCAAGTCTAAGAGTATTGAAAACACCAAACTAAATAAGTAAATAAGATGGTTTATGTTCGAAATTTAAGAACATCATGCCATGACTGAGAGAATCTAGTACGAGTTAGAAGAAATAGCTCACCCTGAAATCTGATGTGCTGGAGACTGGCTAGAACTGAGGGGGAGTCAAAGTCAATGGTACACTTGCTGCACTCCACAAAAGAAAATGAAGAAAACATAAATAGGGGTCAGTACAAGGAACATGTACTGAGTAGGTATCTTCGACCAACCCAAAATAAAAACTAATATGCAATGAATAATAGTATAAAATTAACTATGACACTTCGCAGGTGGCAAGCAACAAACAACATGGACCAGTGACAACAACGCTAAAGTAAGTACGTAATGAGTCAACAATATCAAATCACACATGAGGACTCAGACCTCCAAACCAAGTTATTTTGGGAATTGAGTTCTTTGAGATTGAGTACATTACGTTATATATATATATATATATATATACACATATATATATGTGTGTGTGTGTTTTCCTTTAATGTTATCGTGTTGGAACGTGACACCCAATCCAATAATATCATGCTGGCTCGTGGCATCTGATCCAATAATATCATGTCGGCTCGTGGCATCCGATCCAATAATATCATGCCAGCTCGGGGCATCCGATCCAATATATCGTTAATTTCTTATATATTATCACCAATTTTCACTTTATTAACAATATTTCATCAATCCTTCTCTTTATTCAAGACATCACTTCGATAGAGAGGGTTCAGGATTATAAATTTCACGGTCTCAGAATTTCAGACCAATCACAAAACCACACAATCAAGTACATATAGAACTTCACAATATCATTCAATGCATATCAATCACTATTAAGAGTCTATCTATCAAATAGAATAAACCATAACCTACCTCCACCGAAGAACCGAAGTCAAGCAAGCTACTTCTTCAATACTTTTCCTTTCCTCAATGCCTCCGAACCTTTCCAATCTATCAAGTTTATATGCATAATTTGAAAGTTAACGAGTCTATAAACACTCATATCATTTTATGTCTAGCTTAGACCCCAAAAATTCACCTAATTCTTTAATCAATTTCCTAAAGTTCAAACCTAAGGGTAAGTCTTAATTCCTCCAATTAGCATAACTTTAATGGAATTTAAATAATTCCATACACCTAATCTTTAATTACCTATTTCCATATATCAACATATAAATTATATCCTAATAACGAAAAATTAAAGCTAAGCTAACTGACTGCGAGTGTCACCCTACAACAATAAATTGCAGACTAACTTACTTATGATAATAAACTATACACCTCATTCTTTTATTAAATGGCAATAATTACCCACCAAAGTCTGTTCCCTAGATTTAAGAACTAACATCAAAACTTAAAGGAAATTCAATTATTTATTTAGAATATAAGTGTGACCCATCTTATCATTATCATGATTCCTAAGACAATTTTCCTAACTCAATTAAATAATCTAACTGGAAACTAACCAATCAGTGGGAGACAAGTTTGTCACCAACAATCCAACACCCAACGCCATTAATCACCAAACTTCAACCTAACACTACCACTGAAAACTCGTTCTTTTCAATTTCTCGTCTAATAACAATAGTAAACATTTATATACTGAATATAATTCTTTTCTATTTATTTTCCATCTTATTTTTGTATTAGTAAATGTTCCTGAATAATATCTACAATGATGTTCTATTTTTTCTTTATCATACCTATATTTTAAGACTCCTTCATAACTTTTTTCACTGGCGTCTGATTCTACTATATAAATAATTTTTTTGTTTTCATTCGGAAAATATAGTTTAGGTAGGTTCTTACATAATAGTTTTATTTTTTGTATTTGTGTTTGGTCTTTTTTATCAAACTGGTATTCTACATCTTTCTTTAATTTTTGTTGTAATAGTTTTAAATTCTCTGCTAATTTTGGTATGTATTCTCTTACTTGATTTACTAGTCCTAGAAATGATTGTAATTTCTTTTTTGTATCTAGTTGTTCATTTGAGTTAATTATTTTTTGTACTATGTGTGTTTACATTTTTATTCCATTTTTATCTATTTGTATTCCTAAAAATTCTATTTGCTTTTTCATTATGTCTGCTTTCTTTTTACTTAGACTTATGCCTGAATATTCTATAATATGTATAAATTTTTTTAATAATCTTATATGTTCATCTTGTGTTTTGGAATATAGTAATATATCATCAATATATACTACACAATTTTTTAGTTGTTTAAAATAGTTATCCATAAAGTGTTGATATCTACCTGGTGCATTTTTATATCCAAATGGTAATACATTTCATTCATAAAATCCTTGTGGTACTGCAAATGCTGTAAGTTTTTTAGATTCCTCTTCTAACTTTAAGTGGTAAAATCCTAATTTGCAGTCAAATTTACTAAAATAATTATATCCTTGTATTTGTCTTATTTTTAATATTTTATTTGGTATTGGATAATTATATGTTTTAGTTTTTGTATTTAAATTTCAATAATCAATAACCATTCTACTTTTTCCTATTTTTTATTCACTATGTTTATTTACTATAAATGCTGGGCTTGTATGCTTGCTATTGCTTTCTTGTATGTACCCTTTTTCTAGTAATTCACTTATCTTAAATTCTGTAAAATCATTAAAATTATATTTTTATGGTTTTTGGGTTATTATACTATTATTATCAATTAGCTCAATTTTTATTTTTGTTTTATGTTTTTCCCATCCTTGTAAAGGATCTTCACTATATAATAATTCTAACGTATCTTGCATTATTTTTACTTTATCTATAGAGAATATAATTAATTCAATCTTAGGGTCTTCTTCTTTTATAATCTCTAATTTTTGTGTAATTTTTTCACTTCCTTTTATCCATTCTGTTGTTTTTCGTTTTTTGTTATTTACTCTTTTTGCTCCTATTTTTTTTTACACGGTGTTGTGAACCACCAGTGTGTTTTTGTTATTATATGTGGGTATAATTTTTCTAAAAATGGCATTCCTAATAGCATATCTTTTGTAGTCAATTCAAAGTTATATATTTCCTCTATAGTTAATATCTTATCTCATATTTGTATTTTTATATTTTTTGCCTTATATGTGATCATGCTTCCTTCATTATTAAATCCTGTTACTACTATCGGTGTTTTTAATTTTTCCCATTTATCTTCTGGCAAACAATTGTATATACATATATTAGCTTCTGCTCCCGTATCTATCATTGGTGTATAATATATGTTGTAATATTCCTCTATTATTATCCTTGCAAGTATACATATTTTCATATTTTTAACATACTAAAGTTCTTTTTATTATTACTCTTTTATTTTCATAATTTATTGTCAACTGTTTGTCTTCTAGATTATATGGTTTTACTTGTTCTAGCCATTTTATTCCTAAAGTGATATTTTCATCTCCTTGATATATTTTAAATTTTATTACTATTGGTACTCCTCCAATGATTATTTCCTTTTCTGTAGTTTCTTCGGTATACATTAATGCTTTTGGTAGTTCGGGGAATAATTGTTCAGTAGTTATTATTTCATCTTCCGTCACTAATTCTCTTGTAATATAGTTTTCTTCT
>NC_064282.1:37878601-37932610 GCF_019186545.1 Solanum stenotomum
TTCATTAGTATTTATGTTCCTCCTAAATGTACATATTTAATTGGATTTTTAGCCTTAATATCTTGTATTTCTTTATTTATTATTCGTTTATTTATTATTGGTATTTTAGCCTTTCCTTTGGTGTATTTGCAATCTATGATATGTTCTCTTTGACTTACTGCATAATATTCTTCTTTTTGTCGTTTAAACCAGTTTCTTATTGTTGGTATTTCGAATATTTTTGCTACGCTTAGGTCTAATTCTTTTCCTTTTGTTTGTTCAAATATACTATTGTCAAATATTATTTTTTGTTCTAAAGATTCTTCGTCTTGATGTTCTTCTTTAGTTATTATTTGTATATCAGTTTCAGTCATTTGTTATATTATAGAATTCATTATCTGATTCCATTTCTATGTCGTTATTCATTTCATTTTCTGATATTTCATATATGTTATCTTCACTTTCTAATTCATAATCTACGTACTCTATCGGCGTATATTTTTCATCGTCTATTATTATTTCTGATATTTATTTCTTCTTTAGATTTTTAGGTAATTTACAATCTCTAGCTATGTGTCCTAATTTTCCACAATTATAACAACTACATTCCGTTAGTTTTCTCTTTGGTCTATATGGTCTTTTGGTTTTGTAGTTTTTTACATAGTATCTTCTTCTCGGTTTTTTATATTTATATTTTGATCTATATCTTTTATTATATTTCTTTCTATAGTATCTGTCTGTACAACCGAATTGGGGTGCTGTTTTATTTTTGCAACATACCAAGTTTTTTACTAATATTTTTTTCATTTTTATTTCTTCCTTATGTTTTTTACATAGTTCTATAAACAATCGTTGTAAGAATTTCATTCTAGCTCGTAAGGTATCTGTTAATCCTGCTTCATTCCAACTTTTTATTACTTTTGAATTAAAAGGTTTTGGTAATTTTGTAAAATATAATTTTCTTATTTCTTTACTTTCTTCTGTGCTATATGTTCCTTTATAATAGTATTCTCTAAATGCACATGTATATTCATCTATATAACACATATTACATATTGCTAATTTTGTCATTAGATTCCGATTTATGATTTTTTCTTTATTTTGTTCTTCTACTTCTGTTGTCATACTACTAAATTCATTTCTCATAGCTACTTCGTATTTATATAATATTTCCATAGTTGTAGTAGCTAATTCACCATTAGATTTTTTATTACTTCTTAAAGTTTTTAAACTTTCATCTGATAAATTTTGTAGCCATAATTTTATTGTTCCTATAAGTGTTCTTTCTATATATCCTGGTGTTTCCGTCATTCCTATTTTGTTATCTATTAATTGTTTTGATATATATCTTATCCATAATTGGATTGTTTTATTTATATCTGTTACACAGTCTAAATCTAAAAAATCATGTTGTTCAGTTATTGGTTTAGGCATCCATTTTTTATTTAATCTTTTATCCCATATAGTTTTTTCTCTATCATATTGTTCATAGTTTTCATTATAATATTTTGGATTTAAATCTTTTGGGTTTTTTACTCCTGATGTGCTAGGTATTTCATCCATGTAGGTATTTCATCCATGTCTACGTCTCCTATATTTATTTCTAAATTCTTTGTATTATCTATGTTTGCTAAAAGTTCCGTATATGTTTCGTTTGTTTCTGAATGTTGTCCATCTAGATCATCGTCGTTTATTTCATCAATTCTTATTTCAGGTAGATTATCTTGGTTATTTTTTTTTCTTCTAGTTCTTCTTCTAATTGTAATTTTTCTTTAAATTTATTTATCTCATTTGCTAATTTCGTTTTTTGTTCTTTTTCTTTTTGTTTAATTTCATACATTTCTTTTGATATTGCCAGCTTTTTTTCTAGCTCTATTATTTTAGTATTTTTTACTTCTTCTAATTGTTGTACTTCCTTTTTTGCTTGCTGTTTTAATTTTTTCAATTTTCGTTTTTCTATCTATTTCTTCATTTTCTTTTGTTATTCTTATCATAGCAGTTAAACTATCTTCTAGTTTTACCATTTCTTTTGCTAACATTAAACTTAGATTGTCACCTATTTTCTTATATCTTCTTCCTAGATTAGAAAATATTATTTTTATTTTTAATCCGTCATAGTTTTCATATGTTTTTTCATTTATTGCGTATTCTTCTTTATTCATTTATAAGTTGTGTTGTAGTTTGTATTCTAAGCTTTCTATTTGTATTTGTAGGTATAAAATAGTTTTTCTCTGTGCTACTATAGATTTTTTACAAATTCTTGCAAATATATTACTGTTAAGTCTATTTTGCCTATGTCTCAATTCTTGTCTTTTTGCTATAATTATTTCGGTAAGTTTTTGTCTATATTCGTTATTCTCATTATTCATTGTATCTTTAAGTATTGAATATATTTATATTCTATTTTAGATATATTATCTATTAATTGATCTAATTTGTCGTTATCAGTTTTTGTGATATTGAGTTGTTTATATTTCAGATATAATTTATTTAATTTTATTCTTATTTTTCTTAACTTTCTACTAGTATGTTTCTTCCTATGTTTCTTATTATCCATAGCTCTGCAAATGGTATCGCCGTAGTTGACGTTCTCTTGAGTTTCTAACTCAAGATGGGAAGCCCTAATTATTATTAAGCCTAATTATGGGAGTGGTAGAAGTTGCCCACTATTAACTCTAATGTTATTTTTCTTAACCATAAACTGAATAAATTATAAGAACTATTCCATTAATTCTATAATTGTAGTTACGAATAGTCCAAAAAACTCATTTAAAATCTATCTGAAGAGTATTTTATGAAATAAAAAATTCTAGTACTCAAAACGATCAAATGGGTCATTACACAACATGATCCTTGATTCCTTTCCACTGTCTTTAATTAATCCATTTTCACCATAAGTTGAATGGATCTAAAATTCACATGACCAAGACGTTCATGTAATAAATATAAAGACTCCACAACATAAGCATGAATATTTTCTTTTTCAATATTGAGTTTAAACATTTCATTTATAGCATAACCTTTTCCAACAAACATGCCTTGTTTAGACAAAATAAATGTATCTGCCTAAAAATCATTTTAAAATCATGCTTCGAAAGAAGCGTACCTGACACCAAGTTCTTGCGAATATGAGGAACATGCAATACGTCTATCAATGTGATCATCTTTTCGGAAGTGAATTTCAGTTCAATAGTTCCTTTTCCCACAACCTTAGCAGAGGATTAGTTTCCCATATGAAAAACTTTATTGCCCCGCACTAATTCATAGGTCGTGAAAGAATTTCTATTACCTGATATATGACGAGTTATACCAGTGTCTATCCACCATTCCACTTGATCTCCCACTACAAATGCTTTTGTGACCATTGCCACCAGTTCATTCTTTGTATTGTTATTTGCCTTTTCTTTCTTCTTTTCAGCTTTAAGAATTTTACAATCATGTGCATAGTGACCAATTTTATGACAATGATAACATTCATTCGACTTAGAATTGAAATTAGTACGCTTGAAATTTTTACTCTTGTTTGCCTTACAAACTTAATTATTGGTAGGTTCCTTCTTGATCGAGATTTTTTTTCAACAACATGAGCTTTCATGATGGGTTCCTTCAAGATGTTATTGTCACGGTATCGTGTCTCTTGTTCAATTTGCAAGTGCTGCAATAATTGTTCAAGAGTCAAATCTTCCTTCTTGTGTAAGAGTTTGCTTATGTACTCCTTCCAAGATGGAGGAAGTTTTGAGACAATAGCACCAACATGAAAGTTTTCATCAAGATCAATTCCAGATATAACAATTTTATTAGCTATAAGTTTAAATTCTTGTACTTGTTCATTGATTGACTTGTCATCAACCATTTTGAACTCCATATAATTTGAAACAAGAAATTTCTTTGAACTCGCCTCTTTTGCTAAATGGATAGCTTTAAGAGTATCCCAAATATCCTTAGCAAATTTTCACTTAATATAATATTGATCATAATATTAATTGGACATTCCTCCAAGAATATAGTTCTTGCATAAGTAATCATCATCTTGCCATTTGGCAATTTGTTCTTTAATTAAAGTAGGCTCGTCCGTTGCTACCTTAGAATTGGGAGCCTCAGGACAAGGTTTCTCAATAACATATGCCAACTTTAATCGTCTTTAAAACAATTCCATCTTTCCACACCATCTAGGAAAGTCTTTGCCATCAAATATTTTAAAATTAGGATTAGGCAAATTTAAACCACTGTTTGTTATTGATGTGGATGCCATAGAGACAACTATCTTCAAATTGTTAGAACAACTGAACAAGAATGAGAAAAATATAAGGAATTAAAAACAAAACTTGTTTGGTTTAAAGGAACTTTAATATGTTTCTTGAAGATAGTTGGAGTATCTCCCACGAGCAAACAAAAGAATAAATAACTACTCTTTCTTCGAGATTCAACTAAGCCACAAAAGAAGTAGCATTCAAGAATGTTGCTCTTCTATTCTTGAATTGGTGATTTCACCTTTTGATTAATGTCTCACGAATATTTTTCAAGGGAAAATAGTTTTTTTGAGCGCTTATCTTTTCAACCAAAAGAAACTCAATTTATAGAACAAAAGTTTTGCAAGAGGACTTTTAATTAAATGGCATTTATTATAGGTTCATGAATTGAAAAGAAAAACATAACTTTCAAAAACCTATAATGTAGAGTTTTAAAAGTATCTTACAAAAATCTATAACGTAGAATTAAAACAAAAATGAATGTTACAACTCACATTCATGTATTTTGTTATTTTAGAACTATTAACGGATAAATTTGTTTCAAAATTAATTGAAACACTAACTCTTACCTAAAATACTTTTATGAAATTCTTTTTTGTGTTGCTTTATCTTTTATCCCCGGGAAAGGGGAATGTAGTTGAGGGTTTGGGGTAGTTAGTTTAGACATAAATCAAATATTTTGAACTTTACAAATTTTGAACAAGGAGGTTTTTTTTTTTTAAATTTAATAATGAATATTGTTTATAAGAAGTTTTTAAGAAAATTTTAATAATGAATATTGTTTATAATTATCCTCAGTTTTAAAAAAACATATATTCCTCATGTTTTAATTTATGTTAATCTTTTTGACTTGATTTGATTATTTTAAAAATAAAATAAAATAAATAAAAAGTATTTAGTGATACCATACTACTATATTCTAAATTAAAAACCAACTTATTGCCTAAAAAGTTTCATATCTTCAATCCTTTTATATTTAAAAATAAAAAAAGACAAAAACTAAGTTAAGAAAAACTAACCTATGAACTTACCCCAATATTAGCCCACTTACTAACAAATACACGAGTTAATTTAAATATTAATCACCTAAAGAGTCAATTATTAATAGATAAGAGTTATATTGATTGTGTTAACTTTCTAATTATAAAAAGAATTCGCTTAAAATATAGATTGATTTTTTTATTTTTAAATTTTAAATTGAAAATTACTAACTAATTTTTAAAACAGAAAAAATGGGAAACTTTGTGGTGCTAACATGTGACACTTATATATATATATGCTAAGCAAGTGGGAGAGGAATTATAGGGATATTTTTTTAAAAAATGAATAGATAATTCGATAGATTGTGTAGAAGTGAGTGTGTATAGAACTGTTTTTAAACCGCAAATTTAAATTTAATTATTAATTAGTAAAACTAATTTTATAATAAAATACATCAAAATTTCTAATTGGTTATTTAGTTTTTATATATTGAAAAAACAATAATATAAATAGTAGATGTTTATATAATTAAAATTACTTAAAGTTTTAAAATATTCAAGGAATGAAATGGAAACAAAAAAGTTCTTACAATTTTATTTTTATATAATAATATTTTCTTTATAATTTTGTACATTGCATAAATATTTGTCACGATCCAAACCGAGTCATGAGTGGCACCCACACCTACCCTCCTAGATGGGCTAACCAACGATTTTAACCCCAACTTATATTAATTGTTCAACTTACAGAAAGCAAACATAATGCGGAAGCTCAACACTTATTAAAGTTCCAATAAGAAAAACCTCTAAAGTCTATTACATATTATCCCCAAAACCTGAAAGTCATCACATAAGGACATCTATTCTACAAATACCAAGTCTAAGAGTATTAAAGACACCGAAAAAAATATGATAGTCTATGTATGAAATTTAAGGACATCATGCCATGACCGAGAGAATCCACCACGAGCTAGAATGAGTAGCTCACCCTAAAATTTGACGACCTAGAGACTAGCTAGAGTTGAGGGTGAGTTGAAGTCGATGGTACACTTGCTCCACTCCACAAAAGAAAATGAAGAAAACACAAGTAGGGGTCAGTACAAGGAACATGTACTAAGTAGGTATCATCGGCCAACTCAAAATAGCAACTAATATGCAATGAATAATAGTATAAAATCAACTATGACACTTAGCAAGTGGCAGGCAACAACCAACATGAACAAGTGACAACAACACCAAAGTAAGTACGAAATCAATCAACAATTTCAAGAACACACACGAGGGCTCATGCCTCCACACCAAGATCTTTTGGGAATTGAGTATATTAATTTGTTTTAATATGTTTTCCTTTAACATTACCATGCCAAAACATGACACCCGATCCAATAATATTCCGGCTCATGGCACCTGATTCAATATATCGTGTCAGAACGTGACACCAGATCCAATATATAGAGTCAGAACGTGACACCCGATCCAATAATATCATTAATATCATTTTTTATCACCTCTTTCAATTCATTAACAATATTTCATTAAGCCTTGTTTATTCAAGGCATCACTTCGATAGAGAAAGTTCAAGGTTATGAATTTCACAATCTCAGGATTTCTGACCAATCACAACACCACATAAATCATCCAAACCACAACCACCAATCACATAGAAAAATTCACAATATCACTCAATTACTATTAATTTCTATTAAGAGTCTATTATCTTTCTAACGCCTCCGAGTTTGCTAATTTTCGTGCTCGTATGAGGGAGATATGCCTGTTTGAAGTAGGGCTGTCCGGATAAGGAAAGTCACCCAGATTCAAGAGGGATATTTTGGTTTTCAATACCCAATTAATTTATTTCATTTTTAGTAATTAATTAGGGGTCTAAACTGATTTGGTTCAGTTTACGCATTCAAAATTAACGCTAGGGCTGTGAGAGAAGAGAAAAGAAGAGAAAAGAGGAAAAAAACCAAGGTTTCGTCGCATTCTTGAGATTTTGCTTGCGGATTTTGCCAAGGGTTAATCCCTAAGAGGTATATGAGTTCACATAGCATTGAGTTCATTCACCGATGCGCCAATCATATTCAAATTCAACGTATTTACATTATTGAAAGTAGAGTATTTGAGTTCTTGATGAATTTTGTTGAGTTTCGTTTGAATCTTGATTGTTGGGATTTGGAGGAGTTATTGAGATGATTTTATGAGATTTAAGGTTGTTTTTGGAGTAGATTCTTGTGTACTATGGTTGGGTATTTGAATATAAGTGTTTTGGGAAGTAACCATTCCAATCTAGACGAATTTGGGTCGAAAAATGAACAAGAAAAATTCGTCGATTTCCTGGGTAGGGGCTAGCGCACCGCGCCACTCAATGCGCCATCATGAGGAGTCTGTAGGATGGGCTCTGGGTGCCGCTCCACTCAGTGCGCCCCAACCCAGGTTCTGTAGTTAGGGCTCTGGCGCCCTGCACCACTTAGTAAGCCATGGTCACCAAGTCTTCTACCCTTTCCCACTTCTTTCCGTTTGAGTTCCCTCGAGTTGTACCTATGTTTTTAGTTGATTTCTACACTCTAAGGTACGTTTAAACATCGAGAGATAATCCATAACATGAGATCACAACCCTTGAATCTATAATTCAAATTCAAGGTAGAGCTAAGAGTCAAGTCAAGAGAGTTCTTAGAGTCTTTTCAAAAGTCTTTTACAATTGCTTTGAACCTGTTTTAAGACTTAAGCATTGAGTTTGAGAAAGGGTAGAGAAAATTTCATTGTCTTTAAAATGATGTATAAATACTAAGTACTCCCAAAGAGCAAATGTTTTCACATTTAAGATGAGAGGAAACACCATTTTCCAAATGAGTTTTCACAAGTAGTTTTGAGTTCCATCTCTTTTAAGAGATAAGTTTTTGAGTAATAAACCTCAAACCACAGAGAAAGAGTTATGTTTTTAAACATATGAGCTGAGTATATTTTGGGAGTAGTATTGAGCACCGATATGGAGACGAGTTCATAATAACTCAAGTCTCCATAAACTATGTAGCCAACGTGGGTAGAAATGGTCTTACTTTTTAGATGATTCATTAATGCTTTCTAGCATAGACTAATGGATCCACTTAGTTGAGGCGTTCTATATCTCGACAATTATAGGACAACTTTTGTGGCGTGGGGGAGACGATGTATTACCACATAGCTCAGAGTGATGGTTGTCGGTTAGAGAATCTCCCAAACAGAGTTATTTTTGTATTCTTATATACAACTAGGATATTATGGTATTTTCCAATACTTTGAGATGTTATCTACTGTTTTAAATGCTTTATATAAGCTGCATCTTTATTATTGTTTATTTATACATTGAGTTGACTATCCATGAGTTGAGTAAAGCTGAGGTAAGTGTTTATTTCAGATTTCAATTCAAGCTTATGTCATGTTTAGTTTTCCCCTCACATGCTCGTACATTCAATGTATTGAATCCATTTGGCCTGCATAGTTTTATGATGCTGATACAAGTAACCAAGATCAGCATCCAGCGCTTCGTTGATCCAGTTGAGCATTTCAGAGTCATTTGGTGAGCCTACTTGCTTTCCGGAGGATCCCTTTTTATTGCTTTGTTATTTCAGTTGTTAGGATGACCGGGGGTCTTGTCCCGACATCCTTCATAGTTTAGAGGCTTCATAGACATTTATACAGTAGTAGTTCATTAGTCTTATGCATTTCAGTTGTTTTGTTATAAGACTTGAGTTGCCTTATTGGACAGTGAATGTTTCCTTTACAACATTCTAAGTTATTTAATGAGCTTATATTTGTTGAGTAAAGTCTTACTCTGAGTAGGAAGCTAGGAAAAGGGTTCACTTGGCGCCAACAATGGTTTTCGAATGCAGTCCCGCTAAGGGTGTAGGCTCGGGGTGTGACAAACTTGGTATTAAAGTACAAAGTTCAAGAGTCCTTAGGGAGTCTATGAAGTCGTGTCTATAGAATCCTAGTTATTAGTGTGAAGTGCTCCATATCTTTAATTAGGAGGCTGCAACATTTAGGAACAATCTCACTTCTTTTATACTCATATTGTGCGATAGAGTTTATATCTATAAAAGTTTCTTTATAACTCGTGCTTGTGCGTATCTTTTAGATCATGCCTCTAAGAAGAACTGTTAGAGGTCGTCTCGCTGGGAAGAACGTTGAGGAACAAGTGGTACCTAATGCACCAGAAGTGCAACCCCAAGGAGAGGTCACAAATGCTGAATTTTAGGAAGCTATACAAGTGCTAAGTCAAGATGTGACCAACCAAGTTGGGCAACAAAGAGGGGTTCAACATGATTTGGCTAATACATCTAGAATCCGTGAGTTCTTAAGGATGAATCCTCCAAGCTTCATTGGTTCAAACATCACCGAGGATCTAGAAAACTTTGTTGAAGAGCTTAAGAAGGTTTTTGAGATTATGCATATTGTTGATGCTAAGAGAGTGGAACTAGCTGCATACCAATTCAAGGGTGTCACTAGAATCTGGTTTGATCAATGGAAGAAGAATAGAGCCGAGGGTGCACCACTTGTGAGTTGGGCTATGTTTGAGAAGGCGTTCTTGGGACATTTCTTTCCCTGGGAACTGAGAGAAGCAAAGGTACGAGAATTCCTTACTTTTAAGTAAGAATCAATGAGCCTGCACCAGTACAACCTTAAGTTCACCCAACTTTTCCATTATGCTCCGGAGATGGTTGCTGACATGAGGAGCAGGATGAGTTTGTTCGTTGCGGATTGTCTCGTCTATCAAGAAAAGAGTGTAAGGCAGCTATGCTGATAGGAGATATGAACATAGCAAGGTCGATGATCCATGTGCAACATGTTGAAGAGGATAAGCTGAGGGATAGAGAAATGATTCCGGACATCAGAAGAGTAATGCCAACCAGTCATCTTTCCAACATAAGCAAAATGGACCTGCTCCATCATCTTTTTGTGCACATGCACCAAGGAACAAATGTGAGTTCAATAATCAGAATTTCAGAGCTAGACCTGCACAGTCTCCAGGTAGTGTGGCAGAAGGAGGTAATTGGGCTCTTACGTGTGCTAAGTGTGGTAGGAACCACCCGGGAACATGTCCAGATGGCTCCACTGGTTGCTCCATGTGTGGTCAAGAGGGTCAATTCATGAAAGAGTGCCATAAGAACAGGCAAGGTAGTAGAAATAGAGGCAATAAAACGCAATCTTCTTCAGTTGCTTCACCAGACAGAGCTGCACCGAAGAGTATAGGAGATATCTTTTCAAAGGTCCTTTTCGTAATGGAGTGATATGAGAAAGAGAAGGTTAATGATCCTATCGTGATAATGATGGTGTGATAATTCAGTCTAAGGTTATAAATGAGGAGGATAAGGTTTTACTATGAGAAATAGTTAAATGAGAACCCTTAGTTAGTTCCGAAGGAGTTGATTAGTAGGAGTCCATGGAGTTGTTAGAGTAATAAGCTTGAATGTGGAGTTGTTAAACATAATGTGGTTCTTGATATGAGCCCAATGTGGTGGTAAAGAGTAATAGTCTTGGGATGAGATTCCCTATAGAGAGGTATCGAACCTGAACCTAAGGAATTCGGTTAAGCTTGAATATAGTAAGAGTGTACCATTAGACTCAAACCTTAGTAAGAGTAACCCCGTTCCATACCCAGTCCAGTTGTCATTCAAGGACGAATGATCCCAAGGGGGAGATATTGTAACTCGTCAGAAAATTGAGCTAAGACTTGAACCATCCTTTGTAGTTAATAAGGTTTTACCAAGGAATTTAAATTTTTCCTAAGTGTTAAGGTCACTAGATGTAGTACCTTGTGTTCCAAAAAGAACTAGAGATAATTTATTGAAGTCATTCCTAAGTTCTTCAAAGTTTTGGGTCAACTTCAAATGACCATAACCTTCAATACAGGATGAGTTAGGTGGCCCATAAGTTATGAAATGAAAGCTCTTCGAATTATCTTTCCAACGCTACTGAGTTTGCTAAATTTCGAGCTCGTATGAGGGACATATGCCAGTTTGAATTTGGGCTGTCCAAATAGGGAAAGTTACCAGAAAATAGTAAGGGGTATTTTGGTCTATTCCTTATCCAATCAGATTTAATTCATTTTAGTAATGTTTTAGGGGTCTAATCTGAGTCAGTTTTATAATCCAAATAAATGCCAAGGGTTTTCGTTGAGAGTTCAAGAAGAGAAAATAAGAGAAAAAAGGAGAAAAAAAGGAAAGGATCAAGGCGTTCGTTGAGGTTCTTCAATTTTGTTGCGGCTTTTCGCCATGGGTTTCATCCCTAAGAGGTATGTAGGTTTCCATAGTGTTGGGTTCATTCACCCATACTCCAAACATGATTTACATATTCGAATTCGTCCATAAATATTGCAAGATTTAGGTTCCTGATAAGTGTTCTTGAAGTTTTATTCTAAATTTTGTTTTGTTGGGGATTTTGATGAATTCTTGAGATGAAAGTGAATGTTTTGAGGGCTGTATTGAGTAGATTAGAGTGTAATTATGTTGAGTTATCTAATCCAAGTGATTGGGAAAGAAACCATTCGATTCTAGGCGAATTAGGGTCAAAAAATGAGTAAGAAAAGTCAGGCAGAAACTAGGTGCGGACCTGTTCCTCAGAAGTAGAAATTTTCTCTCCGTGTCGCGAACCCCACCGCCTCAAAATTTATTTTGTGACCAAATAACACTTTTAATCATAACGATATCTTTACTAGAACAAATCATAACGTTGAATTTATATTTTATATTCAAAGTAGAGCTAAGAGTTAAGTCTTGAGAGTTCTTTCGAATATTTTTGAGAAAGTCCCTTTGAGTCTTTCTAAGGAGTCTTCTACAATTTCTAATAACTTGTTTCAAGACTCGAGCAAGTGAGTATGAGAATGAGAAGAATGTATTCATGACTCTACTTTATCGTCATCAGATCCTTCATATCATGAACCATAACTCTTGAATTCATAATTCACATTTAAAGGAAAGTTAAGAGTAGAGTTCAAGAAAGTCTTTGAGTTCAATTGTATATCCTGTGAGATCAACTATCGATTTGAGATAAGTTTTGAGGAAGTAAGTATGAGAATGAGAAGAGTCCTATACATGAGTCCCATATTGTTATGTAAACCCTTGAGTCGAGTTGTTCATGCCCATAAATTCTGTATGGACTCCATAAATTGAGTATCTTTGAGAGGAGTTGTATCTTCAAGTTCTAAGTGTTGAGTATAAAATTCCTAATCCCTTTTGAGATTTTATTCCTAATCATAGGACTATTACATGTTACCCATGAAGTCTCTGAGTTGAGTAGTTCATGCCCATAATTCCACATGAACTCTATAAATCGAGTAGTCTTGAGATGTGAAGTATCTTTGAGTCCTTGAGTTGAGTAGTTCATGCCCACAATTCCGCATGAACCCTTTGAATCGAGCATTCTTGAAACGAGTATTATTATTGAAGTTCTTGAGTTCTGAGTTGGTGAACCTCGAGTAGTGAGTTCTAGTTACGGTTATTGAAAACCTTGAATTGAGTTGTTCACATCCATAATTCGGCATGAACTTTATTCCGAGAAGTCTTTTATAATTTTTCTTAAAACTTGTTTTAAGACTTGAGCGTTAAGTTGAGTAACAGTAAGTGTAAGAGTAGAGCTGAGTTCATTTCCTTAAAATGATTGTATGGGAACTAAGTATTCCCAAGAGTAAAATGTTTTCACATGTAAACAAGAAAGGAAACACCGATTTCCAAGAGAGCTTTTAAACTAGTTTTTGAGTAATAATCTCAAACCACAGAAAGAGTTATATTTTTAAACATATGAGTTGAGTATATTTTTGGGAGTAGTATTGAGCATTGATATGGGGACGAGTTTAGATAACTCAAGTCTCCATAAATCATGTAGCCAATGTGGGTAGAAAGGGCCACACCGTTTAGATGATTCCTTAATACTTATCAACATAGACTAAAGGATCCACTTAGTTGAGGCATTCTATATCCCGACAAGTTATAGGACAGTTCTGGCAGCGTGGGTGAGACGTTGTATCATCACATAGCTCATAGTGATGGTTGTTGATTAGAGAATCTCCCACAAAAATATATTTTATTCATTTATACAAATTGAGTTGTTATTGTATTCTTCAATAGATTGAGTTGCTATCTACTGTTTTAAAATTTTTCTATATATTGCATCTTTTATTGTTGCTTTATCTTGAGTTGAGCATCCAAAGTTGAGTATATTGAGTTGAGTACCTTTGAGTTGAGTATTTAACCATTGAGTTGAGTATCTAATCTTTGAGTTGAGTATCTTATTCTTGAGTTAATTTGAGTTGAGTAAGTTAAGAAGAGGTAAGTATGTTTCCTTTCTATCAAGTTCAAGTTTATGTTTATGCTTTAAAATTCCCCTTCCATGCTCGTCTATTCCACGTACTAAGCCATTTGGCCTGCATCGTTTCATGATGCAGATACATGTATTTAAGATCATCAACATGCGTTTTGTTGATACCACTTGCAATTCCACTTAGCTATGGTGAGCCTCATTGCTTCCACATGGATTCATTTACTGTTCAGTTTAGTTAGGATGTCGTCGGTCTTGTCCCAACTTCCATCTTTGTCATTTATAGGCTTCATAGATAGACATTAGAGTTTGAGAATTCAATTTCATTTATCTTATTAAATGTTTTAAAGACTTGAGTTGCCTATTGTTAGCTAGTTCAATATTCTATTTACATTTAGAGTAAATCATTTGAGTTAAAGCTTTGTATTTGAGTTTCATTGATTTTATTCAATTTTTATGCTTTTGTACGCATGAGTTACTCTTCTACTTGAAGTCAGCCAAGATGAGGGTTCGCTTGGGGACCAACAATGTTTCTCGAGTGTCGGCCACGTCTTGGGTGTAAACTCGAGTCGTGACACTTACTACAAGGATCTTGTGTTTGGGTATTGTTCTCGAGTAAATTAGAGTAAATTTCATTGTAATTATATTGAGGCTATGAATACATAAGAGTTTGAGGGGAATAGTTCGATTCCAGAGGAGTTAGACATGAAAACGAAGCAAGAAAATTTATCAAATTTATGGGAAAGAGGGTAGGGTGTCGCACCACTCAGTGCACCCCAAGTAAGTGTCTATAGATTGGAGCCTGGCGGCCTACGCCACTCGCGCCCCAACTCACCTTTTTTAGTTTAGGGGTTGGAGCCCCACGCCACACAGTGTGCCAAGGTTACCAGGTCCCTAACCTTCCGACCTTCTTTTCGTTTGAGTTCCTTCGAATCGTACCTATGTTTTCTACATGATATCCATACTCTAAATTACATCTAACATAGAGAGATCATTCATAACTTGAATCATAAACCTTCAATCCATGATTCAAATTCAAGAAAGAGTTAATAATATAGTCTTGAGAGTTTTTTCGAGTCATTTTGAGAAGTCTTTTACAATCTTCTAAACTTGTTTTAAGACTTTAGCACTTGAGTTTGAAGATCAAAAGAGTTGAGTTCATTTTTCAAAATGAATATATGGGAACTAAGTATTTCCAGGAGTAGATGTTTTTACATTTCAAAGGAGGGGAAACACCGATTTCCAAGGAGTTCATGAGGAGTTTTCAGTACTATCGCTTTTAAGAGAAACCTTTTGAGTAATAATCTCAAAGTTGAGGATGACGAAATATGTTTATTTTTAAAACATGAGCTAAGTAATTTTTTGGGAGTAGTATTGAGCACCGATATGAGAGAGAGTTCAAACAACTCACATCCCCATATACCATGTAGCCAACATGGTAGAAAGGGTCATTTTTTAGATGATTCCTCATTGATTTTTAAGCATAGCTTAGTGGATCCACTTAATTGAGAGGTTCTATACCGCGTCAAGGTATATGACAATTCTGGAAGTGTGGGCGAGACGTTGTATCATCACATATCTCATAGTGATGGTTTTCGGTTAGAGAATGTCCCAAACAAAGTTTATTTTGTATTTTTACATAAAAACTTAGTTATATTGTATATTAAAATATATTAAGTTGTTATCTACTATTTTAAAAGCTTTTCTTTATATTGCATTAGTTTTATTGATGTTATATTGAAATGAGTTGAGATTGAGTTGAGACGAGGTAAGTTGTTTCTTCAGTTCTAGTTCAAGTTTATGTCATGTTTTAGATTTCCCCTTGCATGCTCATACATTCCATGTACTGACACCATTTGGCTTGCATCTTTCATGATGCAAAGACACGTAACCAGGATCATCCACTAGCGCTTCGTTAATCCAGTTGGGTTCCAGAGTTGTTTGGTGAGCCTCCTTACTTCCGAAGGATCCCTAATTTATGTTTTATCATTTGAGTTTTGTTATTAGTATGTCGGGGGTCTTGTCCTGGCATCCATCTTAGTTAGTAGAGGCTTCATAGATAGATAGATGATTCTTTTCATTTTCAGCTGTTAATGTTCTAGACTTGAGTTACCTCTTTGGCTAGTGGATGTTTTATTTTTAAAATATTCTGAGTTTATCTTTTGATACATTTGAGTTAAGTTTATATTTTGAGTTTATCTTATGTTGAGTAAGTCTTCCTATGAGAGTTGAGCCAGGCCAAGGGTTCGATTGGGGCCAGAAATGGTTCTCGAGTGCCGACCACGTCCATGGTGTAGGCTTAGGGCATGACAACCTTAGTATCAGAGCACAGAGTTCAAGATTCCTAGGATTTCTATGAAGTTGTGTTTGTAGAGTCCTAGTTATTGGTGTGAAGCATGCCACATATATAATTAGGAGGCTGCGACATTTAGGAACTATCTCACATCTTTCATACTCTTTTCGTGCGATAGTGTTCATCTCTATAAAGTTTCTTTCTAATTCGTTCTTGCGTGTACTTTCAGATCATGCCTCCACAAAGAGTTGTCCAAGGTCGTCCCGCTAGGAGGAATGTTGATCCTCAAAATCAAGGGATTTCCAATGCACCAGAAGTGCAACCCCAAGGAGAGGTCACTAATGTTGAGTTTTGGGATGCTATCCAGATGTTGGGTCAAGTTGTGGCCAATCAAGGTTGTTAACAAAGAGCGGTTAGACATGATATGGATTATACATCCAGGATTTGTGAGTTGTTAAGGATAAATCCTCCATATTTCACTAGTTCAAGTGTCACTGAAGATCCAAAAAACTTTCTGGAAGAGTTGTAGAAGGTTTTTGAGGTTATGCATGTGGTTGATGTTGATCTAGTGGAACTAACTGCATACCAATTGACGGGTGTCACTAGAGTATGGTACTACTAATGGAAGAAGAGTAGAGATGAGGGTGCACCAATCATGAGCTGGCTTGTGTTCGAAGAAGCATTCATGGGGCGTTTCTTTCCCCGTGAATTGAGAGAGGCAAAGGTAAAAGAATTTCTCACTCAAAAGGAGGAATCCATGAGTGTGCATGAGCACAGTTGATATGAGGAGCACGAGGAGCTTATTTATGTCTGGATTATCTCTTCTATCAAGCAAAGAGGGTATGGCTGCGATGTTGATAGGGGATATGGACATAGCAAGGCAGATGATCCATGTGTAATAGGTTGAGGAAGATATAAGATGAGATAGAGAAGAGTTCCGGAACAAGAAGACTAAGACAACATGAAATGAGTCCGGGCAGCAGAAGAGTAATGTGTACCGGTCATCTTTCCAACAAAAGCAAATTGGACCTGCTCAATCCACTGCTCGTGCACCTGCACCAAGGAATAAAGGTGAGTTTAAGAATCAGAATTCTCAGAACATCAGAGCTAGACTTTCACAATCTCAAGGTAGTGTGGCACAAGGAGGTAATGGGACTCCTTCATGTGCTAAGTGTGGTAGGAACCACTTATGAGTGTGTCATGATGGCTCCACTATTTGTTTCAAGTGTGGTCAGAATGGTCACTTCATAAGAGAGTGCCCAAAGAACAGGCAAGGAGGTGGTAATGGGGGCAATAGAGCCCAATATTCTTCAATGGCTCCTCCATACAGAGCTGCACTTAGAGTAGATACTTCAGGGACATGCGAAAGAGCAAACCGTCTGTATGCTATTACCAGTCGCCAAGAGAAAGAGGATTCACCTGATTTTATCACTGGTATGATTAAAGTCTTCACTTTTGATGTATATGCATTGCTAGATCCAGGTGCGAGTCTATCTTTGGTGACTCTTTATGTTGCTATGAATTTCAATATCTTTTCTGAGAAACTTCTTGAGCCTTTCAGTACTTCTACACATGTTGGTGAGTCTATTCTAACTGAGAGAGTGTATTGTGATTGTGTCATTTCTGTCAATCACAAGGACATCATGGCTGACTTGGTCGAGTTATACATGGTAGATTTTGATGTTATTCTAGGTATGTACTGGCTTCATACATGTTATGCCTCAGTTGATTGTAGAACTCGAGTAGTTAAGTTCGAGTTTCCGAATGAGGCCACTTATTGAGTGGAGGAATAGTTCAGTTGTGCCTAAGGGTCATTTAATTTCGTACCATAAGGCGAGAAATTTAGTTTCCAAGGGGTGCATCTATCACCTAGTCTGAGTTAATGACTCTAGTATTAAGATACCACTTATTCAGTTAGTTCCAATTGTGAGTGAGTTTCCAGAGGTCTTTCCAAATAATATTCCTGGATTCCCTCCTAAGAGAGAAATAGACTTCGGTATAGATATTATTTCCGATACTCGTCCTATCTCTATTTCTCCATATGGAATGGCTCCATCTAAGTTAAAGTAGTTAAGAGAGCAGTTGAAAATCCTTCTTGAGAAAGGCTTCATTCGACCAAGTGTCTCATTTTAGGGCGCTCCAATTTTATTCGTTAGGAAGAAAGATGGTTCTCTTATAATGTGTATAGATTACCGTCAGTTGAACAAGGTTACTATCAAGAATAGTATCCTCTTCCCAGAATAGATGATCTTTTCGATCAGCTTCATGGTGCCACTTGTTTTTCGAAGACACACCTCATATCTGGCTATCATCAGTTGAGAGTAAGACAAAGTGATATCCCAAAGATAAGTTTCAGGACCTGATATGGTAATTATGAGTTTCTGGTCATGTCATTTGGTTTGACTAATGCTCCCGTAGGATTCAAAGACCTTATGAATAGAGTGTTTAAACTATATCTAGATATGTTTGTTTTCGTATTCATTGACATTCTAATCTATTCGAGGAATGAGGAAGCTCATGCTAGTCATCTCAGAGTAGTTCTTCAAACTCTCAAGGATAGAGAGTTGTATGCCAAATTTTCTAAGTGTGAATTTTGGCTGGAGTCTGCGGCATTCTTAAGCCACATTTTTTGTGGTGACGGAATTCGAGTTGACACTCAGAAGATTGAGGCAGTGCAGAACTGGCCTAGACCCACATCTCCAATTGATATTAGGAGTTTCTTGGGATTGGCTGGCTATTATATGAGGTTTGTCGAGGGATTCTCATCTATTTCATCCCCGTTGACAAAGTTGACTCAGTAGACAACAAAGTTTCAATGGTCTGAAGCTTGTGAGAAAAGCTTTCAGGAATTGAAAACTAGGTTGACTATTACCCCAGTATTGACCTTACCAGAAGGTACGCATGGTTTTGTGGTATATTGTGATGCGTCCAGAGTTGGACTGGGTTGTGTATTGATGCAGAATGGCAAGGTTATATCTTATGCCGCTAGACAACTTAAGATTCAAGAGAGGAATTACCCAATCCATGATCTAGATTTGGATGCTGTAGTATTCACTTTGAAAATATGGCGTCACGAGCGTTATGGTGTTCATGTAGACGTGTTCATCGGTCACAAGAGTCTTCAGTATGTGTTCGGTCAGAAAAAGTGTAATCTCAGGCAATAGTGATGGTTGGAGTTACTCAAGGATTATGACATGAGTATTCTCTATCACCTAGTTAAGGAAAATGTTGTTGCTGATTCTTTGAGAAGATTATCTATAGGTAGTACAGTCCATGTTGAGGAAGACAAGAAAGAACTAGCCATTGATGTGCACAAACTTGCACGATTGGGAGTCCAGTTAATGGATTCCAATGAAGGTGGAGTAGTGGTGATGAATGGGGCTGAATCATCACTAGTATCCGAAGTGAAAGAGAAACAAGACCAAGATCCTATTTTTCTTGAATTGAAGGTGAATTTTCATAAGCAAAAAGTGATGGATTTCCAACAAGGGGGAGATGGTGTATTAAGGTATCGAGGTAGATTGTATGTACCAAGGGTGGATGAACTTTAAGAGAGGATCATGGAGGAAGCTCATAGCTCTAGATACTCTATCCATCCGGGTTCCACAAAGATGTATCGTGACTTAAGAGAAATCTATTGGTGGAATAGTATGAAGAGGTGTATTGCAGAGTTCATTCCTAAGTTCCCAATCTTCCAACAATTTAAGGTAGAGCACCAGAGGGCCGGTGGTATGACTCATAACATAGATCTTCCAGAATGGAAGTGGGAGATGATCAATATGAGTTTCATTACTGGGTTGCCGCGGTCTCGCAGGCAACATGATTCGATTTGGGTGATTGTAGATTGAATGACTAAATCAACCCATTTCTAACCGGTAAAGACTACCTTTTTCAGCAAAATGATTATGCTAAGTTATATATTCAAGAGGTAGTCAGACTTCATGGAGTTCCGGTGACCATTATTTTAGATAGGGGTGTACAACTCACCGCATAATTTTGGAAGTCTTTCCAGAAGGGTTTGGGTTTGAAGCTGAACCTCAGTACTGCTTTTCATCCTCAGACTGATGGTCAACCAGAGCGTATGATTCAGACTTTAGAGGATATGTTGAGGGCATGTGTGATCGATTTCAAGGGTAATTGGGATGACCGCTTACCTTTCATAGAATTTTCTTACAATAACAGTTATCACTCTAGCATCCAGATAGCTCCATATGAGGCTCTTTATGGTAGAAGATGTAGATCTCCTATTGGATGGTTTGAGATTAGTGAGGCTGGATTGATAGGACTAGACTTGGTTCATCAAGCTATGGAGAAAGTGAAGACTATTCAAGAAAGGTTGAAAACAACGTAGAGTCATCAGAAATTCTATATTGATCTTAGGAGAAGAGACTTAGAGTTTGTGGTAGATGATTGGGTTTACTTGAAGGTGTCAACCATGAAGGGTGTTATGAGGTTTGATAAGAAGGGGAAATTTAGTATTGGTCCTTACAGGATATCCAAGAGGATTTGCAATGTAGGTTATGAGTTTGAGCTACCGCCAAAGTTAGCAGCAGTCCATCCAGTATTTAGCATTTCAATGTTGAAGAAGTGTATGGGCAATCCTTCACTCATCATACCTACTGAAGATATTGGTATTTAGGATAGCCTATCTTATGAGGAGATTCCCGTTCAGATTCTGGATCATCAGGTTTGCAAGTTAAGAACCAAGGAGGTTGAATCAGGCAAGGTATTATGGAGGAATCAGTTTGTTGAGGAAGCTACTTTGGAGGTTGAGGAGGATATGAAGAAGAGATACCCACATCTCTTTGAGCCCGAAGAAATTCCCAATCAAGGAACTAATCCTTTTCTTGGTACTTTTTAAGTTGATTATTGTGTAATTTGCATATTGGGTGTTTGAACTGTGTGTGTTAGATGTTACCACCGTTAGTCTACTTATAGTAATCTCATTTGAACACGAATATTCCCAAGGGGGAGATATTGCAACATCCCACCTTAGAAAGAGCTAATTTGGAAAGATCCAAATCTGAAATTTACAAGTTATGCTTGAGTTGTGAGTTTTGGGTCAACTTCAAGTGACCATAACTTTCAGTACATGATGATTTAAGCTGCCCATAGCATATCAAATGAAAGGTCTTTGAATCCTCTTTCCAACACCACCGAGGTTGCTAAATTTCGATATTGTATCAAAGAGATATTCCCGTTTGAAGTCGGCCTGTCCAGTTAAGGAAAGTTACCCAAATTAATTAGGGGTATTTTGGTGTCTTCTTTATCCCATCAGCTTAAAACGTTTTTTAGTAATATTTTGGGGTCAAATATGATTTGGTTCAGTTTTACAAATCCTAAGCTATTCTTAGGGTTTTGAGAGGAGTTGAAGAAGAGGAGAAAAAGAGAAAAGTTCAAGGCGTTCGTCAAGATTCGGGAGATTTGTCGAGGGATTTCGTCAAATCGAGGTATCTAAGCTTTCATAGTGTTGGGTTCGTTCAGCCACATGCCAATCAAGATTTACATATTAGAATCCATTCATAAATATTGATAAATTTGAGTTCCTGATGATTTTCTTGAAGTTTGTGATCTATTCTTTAAGTATGAGGTTTCGTTGAGTTCCTGCGATAAGGATCTTATGTCTTGAGTAGATCAGAGTCTATTTAAATGTAATTATGTTGAGTCTATGAATCCATAAGAGTTTGAGGGGAATCATTCGATTCTAGAGGAGTTATACATGAAAACGAAGCTATAAAATTCGTTAAATTTCTGGAAAGGGGGTAGGGCGCTGCGTCAGTCAATGCTCCCCAAGTAAGTGTCTGTAGGTTGGGGCTTGGCTCCCTGTCCCACTCACTATGCCCCAAACCACCTTCTATAGTTTAGGGGTTGGCGCCCCACGCCACTCAGTGCGCCAGGGTCGCCAGGTCCCCTACCCTTCCGACCTTCTTTCGTTTGAGTTCCTTTTATTTGTACCTATGTTTTCTACTTGATATCAACACTATAAACTACATCTAATATGACGAGATTATTCTTAATATGAATCATAAACCTTGAATCAATAATTCAAATTCAAGGTAGAGTTAATAGTAAATTTTATGTACTTTCTCTTTTAAGAGAAACCTTTTCAATAATAATAATCTCAAATTTGAGGATGAGGAAATATTATTTTTAAAAACATATGAGCTAAGTTATATTTTAGGAGTAGTATTGAGGACCGATATAGGGAAGAGTTCAAACAACTAACAATCCCCAAAAACCATGTAGCCAACGTGGTAGAATGGGTCATACTTTTTAGATGATTCCTTATTAATTTTTAAGCACAGTTTAGTGGATACACTTAGTTGAGGAATTATATACCACGGTAAGGTATCAGACAAATCTTGGAGCATGGGCGAGACCTTGTATCATCACATAGCTCATAGTGATGGTTGTCGATTAGAGAATCTCCCAAACAGAGTTTATTTTGTATTTTACATAAAAACTGTGTTCTATTGTATTTTCAAATAAATTGAGTTGTTATCTACTATTTTAAAAGCTTTTCTTTATATCGCATTATTGTTATTGCTTTATATTGAAATGAGTTGAGATTGAGTTGAGGATGAGACAAGGTAAGTTGTTTCTTTAGTTCCAATTCAAGCTTATGTCATGTTTAAGATTTCCCCTTGCATGCTCGTACATTCCATGTACTGATGCCCTTTGGCTTGCATCTTTCATGATGCAGATATAGGTAATCAGGATCATCAACCAACACGTCATTGATCTAGTTGAGTTTCAGAGTTGTTTGATGGGCCTCCTTGCTTCTAGAGGATCCCTCACTTATGTTTTATCATTTTAATTTTGTTGTTAGGATGCCGTGGGTCTTGTTCCGACGTCCATATCAGTTAGTACTGGCTTTATAGATAGATAGACAGTACTTCATGAGTCTGTTCATTTTCATTTGTTCATGTTCTAGACTTGTGTTGCCTCTTTGGCTAGTAGATGTTTTATTTCTAAAATATTCTAAATTTATCTTTTGAGACAGTTGAGTAAAGTTAATCTTTTTAGTTTATCTTATGTGGAGTAAGTCTTCCGCTAAGAGTTGAGCCAGCACAAGGGTTCGCTTGGGGCTAACAATGGTTCTCAAGTACCGGCCAGGTCCAAGGTGTAGGCTAGGGGCGTGAAATCAAGAACACTCATCAATAACTTAATTTTCTCAATCTTGAAGGATGAATTCTATAATGTAAATCATGTTTGGCGTGTGGGCAAACGAACCCATCACTTCAAAACATACATACCTCGATTTGTTGAAAAAAATTCCTCGATTTGCAAGAGATCTTGATCATTCTTCCTTTTCTCCTCTTTTCCTCTTATTGAACTCCTCTAAAAACCCTAAGCGTAATTTAGGATTTTTAAAACTGACCCAAATCAGATTTGACCCCAAAATATTACTAAATTCGTTTTAGCCTGATAGGGTAATGAAAAAACCAAAATACCCATCATGAATTCGGATAACTTTCCTTAACTGGACAAGCTGACTTCAAATGGCCATATCTCCCTCATACAAGCTCGAAATTTAGCAGACTTGGTGGGTTGGAAAGAGGATTCAAAGACCTTTCATTTGATACTTTATGGGCCACCTAAGTCATCATGTACTGAATGTTATGGTCGTTTGAAGTTGACCCAAAATTTACAACTTAAGCACAACTTGTAAAATTTCAGATTTGGCTGTTTCCAAATTAGTTCATTCTAAATTTAGGTCTTTCAAATACCGGGGTGTTAAAATATATCCCCCTTGGGAACATTTGTCCTCAAATGATATTAATCGAAGTAGACTAAGAGTGGTAACATCTAACACCAAGCTCACACACCCAACATGCAATTAACACAAAACAACATATCAATCAAAAGAGTGTTTTTACAAAATATCATTACCTTGGTCTGGAGTTTCTCCGGAAGGAAAGATATGTGGGTATCTCTTTTTCACATCCTCCTCAGCCTCCCAAGTAGCTTCCTCAACAAACTGATTCCTCCATAAAACCTTGACTAATGCAACCTCCTTGGTCCTC
This sequence comes from Solanum stenotomum, assembly GCF_019186545.1. Taxonomy (NCBI): domain Eukaryota; kingdom Viridiplantae; phylum Streptophyta; class Magnoliopsida; order Solanales; family Solanaceae; genus Solanum; species Solanum stenotomum. The sequence continues at coordinate 37,902,423 of NC_064282.1, forward strand.
AACTTGCGCACCAGATGATCAAGTATCTCAATGGGAATCTCCTCATAAGATAGGTTTTCCTTAATACCAATATCTTTAGTAGGTATAATAAGTGAAGGATGGCCCATACACTTCTTCAATATTGAAATGTGAAATACCGGATGAACCGCTGCTAACTATGACGGTAGATCCAACTCATAAGCTACCTCACCAATCTTCTTGGATATCTTGTAAGGAACACTATACCGGGGACTAATTTTCGTCTTCTTACCAAACCTCATAACACCCTTCATGGGTGAAACCTTCAAGTAAACCCTATCATCTACCACAAACTCTAAGTCTCTTATCCTAACATCAGTATAGGATTTCTTATGACTCTACGATGTTTTATACCTCTCTTCAATAATATTCACTTTCTGTATAGCTTGATGAACTAAGTCTGGTCCTATCAACCCAGCTTCACCAACCTTAAAACATCCAATAGGAGATCTACATCTTCTCTCATGAAGAGCCTCATAGGGAGCCATGTGGATGCTAGAGTGATAATTGTTATTGTAAGAAATCTCAATGTGAGGTAACTGATCATCCCAATTATCTTTGAAATCGATCATACAAGCCCTCAACATATCCTCTAAATTATGAATCGTACGCTCTACCTGACCATCAGTCTGAGGATGAAAAGCGGTACTCAAATTTACCTTCGAACCCAAACCTTTCTGGAGAGACTTCTAGAATTGTGCTGTGAATTGTCCACCTCTGTCTGAAATGATATGTAACACCTCAAAATATAGTAGACTAAACTAGGGCTAAGTGAGAGAGCTAGTGGAACACCATGTATCCCAAAAAGGGAGATAAAACAATTTTGAGAAAATTGTTGGTGCCATTCACAACTTGACCTATGGACCATAGGTCAGACCATGGTCCGTGGATGAGCCCCTAAAAGTGAAAGTCTTTGATACCCAACCACGGCTCATCAGGACGCACTACAACAAATATGATATACAGCTGTGAAACTATTAGCTACGACATCAAATTCGTCACTAATTATTCGCTTTTAGTGAAAAAATTTACTTTTCGTGCTTAAATATATGAGACACATACTTTTAGTGACGAAACATAAAAATTTGTAGAAAAGTTTCGTCAACTAAAGTTTTCCACCAAAAAATTAATTGGCGCCATTTGTTAAGTAGTTTTAGTCACGAACTTAAAGTTATCGGTGACACTTTATTTCGTCATTAATAATGTATCTAATTCATGACAAATTATTTTGTCTTAAAATTTATTGATTTTTGGACCCAAAAAAATTTCATCCAAAAAAAATATGTTGTTACAGTATCGACAAATTAGAGTTCATAGTTAAATATTATAAGTTTTAGCTATAAGAATTTATCTTTAATTATGATTTTTATTTTCATCACTAATAGTATAAATAATTGGTAACAAAGATTTTATTGTCTCTAATCAATTTGTGATTTAGTGACAACAAAAAAATTGTCACAAAATATGTAAGGTGTTAAATAGCGACGACTTAAAATTTGTAGTGAATAATAAACTATTGGCTACGAAAAAAATTCATAGCTAAATACAATTTTTTTTGGCTACAATTGTTCATAATTACAAGTGACAACTTACAAAAAGATAATATAAGTGTTTCATAAGAAATAGACAGAGTCCTTTCATTAATTGGTGAGGGAAAATATTAAAACCAACGAATTTGGTCCATTTTGTAAAAATGAAAAAGTTCAATTCATTCATTTTCTTAAATTACACAATTACAAAAATGCATCATTTCAAAAATACAATCCAGGTTATAAGTATCGTGAGTGGGGTACGGTTCTGCCACTAGATCACTAATATTTGTTGGTTTAACACTTTTATTTTTTATTTGATACACTTTCATCTATAAAGACGATAGAAAAAATAATTTCTCAAGTCTTGGTGCTAATTTTTGTGCGTGTCTATTGATTTGTGATTGGCAAACTGCATAGACTAAGTTGATCTATTTGCTTCTCTCTAAAAATATGTAGATATTTAATAGTAATTCCATAAACGCACATAGATCAACTATGCAGAGATAACATCGACTTACAAACTTAGACTTTGCAAAGGTGCGAAATATTTCATGAATTTCTATTAACTTTTTCCATCAGTGTGAAAATCGAAATAAACTAAAAAATGAAAGCACAAATGAAAGAAATGAACAACCTAGGATTTCAAATATATTATGATGAAGTACTATAGTTATGGGTATCGATGTTTTTTTTTTCAAAACAATTGATATACTGACCTAATTGAACCGATTATTCAATTTTGTAAATAAAATCGAAAGTTTAATTTTATATAAATTTATAATTATACTAGATAATTTTTAAAATTTATAAAAATAACTGAATAAAATGACAGAATCGTACTGAATATATTTAAAGATATGTTAAAAATTATACCGTTTAATTAAAATATAATCTACATTTGAATGAATTGTGGGTGATAAATTTCAAGCACTTGTGTATGTGTATAAATAATCATATAATATATTATATCTACAAAATTTAAATTTGAAAAAAGTGAATGAAGTAGAAAATAAATTAAAAATGAGAGACAAGAGAGAGTTGATCGGATGGTAAGCACTCCTCACTTCCACCCTTAAGGTTGTGAGTTTGAATCCCCAAGAAAGCATAATGTGGGAGCATCTAGGGAAGAGTTTAAAAAGAATTTGAGATGGGGGAGGGTAGAGGATAATAGGAAAATTAACTTTTTTTATAATAATAAATTTGTCCCTAATTAATACATTTAATAACAAAATAATTTTTGGTATATAAAATATAGTCATTAGTGACGAAATTAGATTTTGTTCAACTACGAAATGCATGTAACTTTAGAGACAACTGATATCGTCACTGATTGAAGTAAAATAATTAGCGACGATATAATTTTGTCGGTAGTAATAACCTTTTTAGTGACAAAACATACTATTATCTACAAAAAATATACTTTTTACAACAAATAAATTTGTCACAAATGTATAAGTATTTGGGGACGATTTTTCTTTTTGTAGTTAATATAATCTTTTTAGCGACGAAACACTAAATCGTCTTTGTATACTTTTAGAGACACACATTTAGTGACGTCTAAGTGACGAATTATTTTTCGTCTCACAAGTTTTTTAGTGAAGAAATTATTTGTCCCTGATAATCGAATTTGTTGTAGTGAAGGGCCGTGGGTCACACCATGGTCTGTCGAGTGGGGCCGTAGGTGGTCACCTGCTAGTAGTTATTTTTAGGGGAAATTGGGTCTTTTCCGATTTTAATTAAATCAAAGTGGTGTCATTTTGCCTAAGTCTAAAACCCCTATATAAGCATTTTTAACCCCCAAAACCCCTCATTCAACTCATTCTCTCAAATCTCAAAAAAATTCCCAAAACTCCTCTCAAATATTCTCTCTCTAGAAGTTGGAAGAAGAAGGATGAAGAGGAAGCTAGGTGAAGATCAAGTCTCCAATTTTGCAAGCTTTTGAGGGCATTATAATCAAGGTTTGATATATCTTCATCCATGGACATGTTCCATCCATGGAGTCCCCTAGGATACCTCCAATTTGATTAAGAATTACCCATATCTAGCTAGGGTTTCTTCAATTGTTGTGGGTATGATGATTATGGATCCAATTGAGTTGATTGTGATTATTTATGATAAAATAAGTATAATTACATGTTTTTAGGATGAGATTACAAGTATTCATGCCTATCCCATGATTCTAACCTAGAATTGATATAATTGGGTTGATGCCATGAAGGAAAAGTTTGTGGGTTTAGCTGCATCCTTATAGGATTGATGAATTATGATTAGAATTGTTTGAGAATGAAGCTTAGATGATGATCATGAAACCTAGAGCTTTAAGAGTAAACCTTAGGGTATGAATTGTTAGTAATTGATGTTATTGTTGTGGAAAGGATACTTCCCACATGAATTGCAAATTATGAATGAATGAGTGCGAAAGGATTTCTCACATGAATGATTCTAGGTTGAAAGTATTGCTCACCTAAAATGAATCTAGACTAAAAGACTATGGAATTGATTAGGCTAGAGGCGATTACCCTTGACCTCCATATGAAAGGATATGAGGTGATTCCCCTATTCCTTAGAATTGAACAAGAGGTGAGTCCCCATGTTCTTATTTTGATGAATGGACATGGAGGCGAGTGCCCATGATTCCTATGAAATAATGTGGAGGTGAGTACCCGCATTATATGATGAATGATATGGAGGCGAGTACCCCCATCATATGATGTGATTGTGGAGGCGAGTACCCGCAATCTAAAAGTAAGTAAGGCAAGAGGCGATTACCCATTAGCCTTCATAAGCTAGGCAAAGAGGTGAATCCCCGTGTCTTTAAAAGTAAGTATGAATAATGAGACTAGGAGGTAAAGAATGAATAACTTGGATTGTTGCTAGAAATGTCTTCCATGAGGTAAGCTTGACTAGAGGCGGATGACCCAAGTCTTGACTAAGGATGAGTAAGGTTGTTTGATAAGTATTCCTTTCTTATTATGATGTTGATTTATGCACCTTGATTATGCTTATGGTTTGTATTGACTAACCATGATGTTTATGCTATCTATCATATTTAGTACTTGTGTAACACCCCGAAATTGTTTGAGCTAAGACTCGTACCATCCTTCGTAGTGAATAAGTTTTTACCAAGACATTAAAAATTTCTTAAGTATTAAGGTCAGGCCACTAGATGTAGCACCTTGAGTTCCAAAAAGAACTAGATTGGAACTAGCAAAATCTGAAATTTTGCAAGTTATGCTTAAGTTATGAGTTTTAGGTCAACTTCAAATGACCATAACTCTTTATACAAGATGTTTTAGGTGGGATAAAATATAGATAATGAAATTTCATTTAATTATCTTTCCAACGCCACCGAGTTTGCTAAATTTCGAGCTCGTATGAGGGAGATATGCTCGCTTGAAGTCGGGCTAACCAAATAAGGAAAGTTACCCGAAAATAGTAAGGGGTATTTTGGTCTTTTCCTTATCCAATCAAATTTAATTCATTTTTAGTATGGTTTTAAGGGTATAATACTATTAGTTTCAGTTTTATAATCCTAATATATGCCTAGGGTTTTAGTTGAGAGTTCAAGAAGAGAAAAGAAGAGAAAAGAGGAGAGGATCAAAGAGTTCATCGAGGTTCTTGAGTTTTGTTGCGGATTTTCGCCATTGGTTTAATTCCTTAGAGGTATGTAAGCTTCCATATTGTTGGGTTCGTTCACCCACACGCCAATCATGAGTTACTTTTGCGAATCTATCCATAAATATTGAGCAATTTAATCTCTTGATGAGTTCTTGATAAGTGTTCTTGAAGTTTCCTTATCGATTAAATTTTGATGTAAAATTCTACTTGGATCAACTTCAAACGACCATATCTCTTATAATATAAGGAGTTACATGCTCCATAACCTATCCACTTAAAGGTATTTGAATCTACTTTCCAACGCCACCTATACAGTGGTGTTACGAATTAGCCGATGGGAAAATATTAAAAAAACTTGTTTTTGTTATTTTACCTTCAAGAAAACCCTAAATGAATTTCTTGACTAATAAAAGGCTCAAAAAAATCTGATTTTCATCTTTTATTCTATCATTCTCTTCTCCCTCAAACCCTAGGGCAAAACCCTAAGCAAAAATCAAAGTAGAAGACTCCATTCAAGATTTTTTCGATCTTTTTCAAGATTATTCTTCAAGGTAAGTCTTTCTCCAAGAATTCCATTTTTTTCAACTCAAAATCCTCCATACAATTATGAATCACTAATGAAAATCATAATTCTTGGCCATAGAGATTTCAAGAAACTAATTCAAGAATCTTAAGAAAGGTTTTCTTGATCGTTTACCTTCAAGCTAGGGTTTCAAGGCTTTTAATCAGGTTCTTCTTCAAGATTCTTCAAAAACCCTGTTCTTCCAAGTATGTAAGGATATCATAGTATTGGAATAGTTCATCCTCACGCCCTACAACTACTTTCAGATCAGTAAAAGAGTAATCTAGGATACTTTCCCTTAGATTTAAGTATTCTTGAGATAAGTTGATTTTCAGTTCTTGAGTTCATGTTTCTTTTTAAAGTTCTATTCCTTATTATCAAATTGCTATATTGTTGTTGAGATCCTTCATATCATGAAATCCTAAATCTTGAATTCATAATTCAAATTCAAGAGAGAGTTAAGAGTAGAGTTCAAGAAAGTCTTTGAGTTTAATTGTGAATCCATTGAGATCAACTATCGATTTGAGCTAAGTTTTGAGGAAGTAAGTATAAGAATGAGAAAAATCATACACACGATTTCCATGTCATTAACCCTTGAGTCGATTCCTTCATGCTCATAAATTCTACATGAACTCCATAAATTAAGTATCTTTTAGAGGAGTAGTATCTTGTCGAGCCGCTCTTTGTTGACCATCTTGACTGGCCACAACTTGACTCAACATCTGGATAGCATCCTTGAACTCAGCATTACTGACCTCTTTTTGGGGTTGAACTTTTGGTGCATTGGAGACCCCTTAATCTTGAGGATCAACATTCCTCCTAGAGGGATGACCTCAGACAGCTCTTCGTAGAGGCAAGATCTGAAAGATATACGCACACACGAATTAGAAAGAAACTTTATAGAGATGAACTCTATCATACGAAAAGAGTATGAAAGAAGTGAGATAGTTCCTAAATGTCGCAGCTTCCTAATTATAGATGTGGCACAATTCACACCGATAACTAAGATTCTATAGACATTGTTTCATAGACACCCTAGGAATCTTGAACTCTGTGCTCTAATACCAAGTTTGTCATGCCCCGAGCCTACACCCTGGACGTGGCCGGCACTCGAGAACTATTGATGGCCCCAAGCAAACCCTTGGCCTGTTTCGACACTCAGCAGAAGAGTTACTTAATACATGATGAACTCAAATGTAAATCTTTACTCAATGTCTCAAATAGATAAACTCAGAATAGTTTAAAGAAACATTCAAACTGGCCCCAAGGGAAACTCAAGTCTAGAACATAACACCTAAAATGAACAAGACTCGTGTACTACTACTATCAAACTATCTATGAAGCCTCTAATACTATGAGGGATGTCGGGACAAGACTCCAAATCATCCAAACAAACTGAAATAACTAAAGATAAATAAGGGATCATTTAGAGGCAAAGAGGCTCACCAAATAACTCTCTAGAACTCAACTGGGTCAACGAAGCGCTAGTTGTTGATCCTATTTACATGCATCTGCATCATGAAAGATGCAAGCCAAATGGCTTGAGAACATGGAATGTATGAGCATGCAAGGGGAAATCTAAAGCATGACATAAGCTTGAACTAGAACTGAAGAAACAACTTACCTCGTCTCTACTCAACCTCAACTCAATCTCAACTCATTTCAATATAAAAGGAATAACAATAATGCGATATAAAGAAAATCTTTTTAAACAATACATAAAAACTCAATGTACTGGAAAATACAATATAACTCAGTTTGCATGTAAAAATACAAAATAAACTCAATTTGGGAGATTCTCTAACCGACAACCATCACTATGAGCTATGTGATGATATAACATCTCGCCCACGCTGCTAGAACTGTCCTATACCTGGACAGGGTATAGAACTCCTCAACTAAGTGGATCCACTAGCAATAAGGAATCATCTAACAAGTATGACCATTTCTACCCACGTTGGCTATATGGTTTATGGGGGCTCTGAGTTATTTGAACTCACCCCCATATCAGTGCTCAATACTACTCCCAAAATATAACTTAGCTCATATGCTTTAAAAAAGTATTTACTCATCCTCAACTTTGAGATTATTACTCAAAAGGTTTCTCTTAAAAGAGATAGTACTCAAAACTCTTTATGAACTCTTTTGGAAATCGGTGTTTCCCCCTTATTTTAAATGTAAAATCATTTACTCTTGGAAATACTTAGTTCTTGTATATTCATTTTTAAAAAATGAAACTTAACTCTACTCATCCTCATACTCAAGTACTCAAGTCTTAAAACAAGTTTTAAAAAGATTGTAAAATACTTCTCAAAATGACTCGAAAGACTTTCTCAAGATTGGCTCTTAACTCTAGCTCGAATTTGAATTATGAATTCAAGAGTTATGATTTATGATAGGAAGGATATCGTGATGATTAAATGAGTTTCGGATAGTTAATAATAAGAAACGAGCGAAAACACTATCTGGAGAGCAAGGGCGTGACACGGAGCTAAATTAAAATATTTGGTTGTGAAATAATTTTTGAAACACTAGAGTCTGCGTTCTCTCCGCAACGCAGAGAGGGAGGAAATTCTCTAGGGGGCATGTCCGCGACGTGAACCTGGGCAACTATTTCTGCCCGATCATTTCTTCTTCTTCCAAACTCGATTCAGCTCATACCCACTGAAATTCTAAGGTAAAAACTCTCAAATATTACTCAGAACAATTTCAGCGAAACCCAACCAAGAACTATCAATTTACTCAACCCCTTAACAAAATCCTCGCCTCAAGAACTCAACCAAACATCAAAACTCAAGAATGGAAGACAACACTTCAAGAACATTATCAAGAACTTAATTTTCTCAATCTCCAAGGATGAATTTGATAATGTAAATCATGATTGGCATTTGGGTGAACGAACCCATCACTATGGAAACTTACATACCTCTATTTGGCGAAAAAATTCCTCAATTCGCAAGAGATATTGATCGTTCTTCATTTTCTCTTCTTTTCCTCTTCTTGAACTCCTCTAAAAATCCTAAGCATAATTTAGGATTTGTAAGACTGACCCAAATCAGATTTGACCCCAAAATATTACTTAATTCGTTCTAAGATGATGGGGTAAGGAAAAGACCAAAATACCCATCATTAATTCAGATAACTTTCCTTAACTGGACAGACCGACTTCAAATGGGCATATCTACCTCATACGAGCTTGAAATTTAGTAAACTCGGTGCATTGGAAAGAGGATTCAAAGATCTTTCATTTTATATATTATGGGCCACCTAACTCATCCTTTACAGAAAGTTATGGTCATTTGAAGTTGAACCAAAACTCAAAATTAGTTCTTTCTAAATTTAGCTCTTTCAAATACTGAGGTGTTACACATAGAAATAATTATTTTATACTCTATAGAAATAATCATAAAACAATCTTTTGTTTTATTATAGGGCGATCATATACATGCATCACTTGGAAAGTTCGTAATTAAGCATTTCAGAGAAATTATATATGAACTTGGTGTTTATCTGATGAATTACTTTGTGGTTTTCCCAAAATAACATGAAATTTAAGACAACAACACACAAACACAAGCTTATATTCACTTTGAATACAAAAGTTACGGAACTGGAAGATCCATCTTTTCATATGGATATATTCAATATCCGCACTTCGAACAATTGACAATTCATCACAATATTGATGAGACAGAGCTTTTGGGTAATAATGATATGTTATTCCATTCATTATCTTTTAAATTTACAAAATTACTAAATTTATTTTCTTTGCAAATGTTGTTGGACATGTTGTGACATATCAACCAATTCAAATGATACAACAAGGAGCTAACAATAGTTATTTCATCAGTTTGACCATACCCAAAGCATCCTTCCTTTCCTACAACGCACTCACCCAGATGGTTCCTACCACACTTAGGACAAGTTGGGTAGGTTTTGGTACCTAAAACACTTCCTTGAGACTTACTGACTGATGCCCTACCCTTCTGATCGTTACAAAACTTGGAGGATGGAACACTAGCTAATGAAGGTGCTGGAGTCGAAGACTTCTACTGAAATTGCGAGCGATTTCCACCACCCGATTTCTGTTGAGAATAGTCATACTTGCCTGTCCTAGCTTTCTTACTCTCCTTAGCATGTTCCCTAAGTTTATCACCCTCAACCTACTGAGCATGAGTCGTCAGCCTAGATATGCTTATATCTCCTAGCAACATAGCATTCCTAGTTTTTGTTTTCACCAAGTTTGACACTCCATAAAGAAACTTGTTCATTTGAGCCCTGGAATCAGCAACCATGTGAGGAGCATACCTGGAGAGTTGGGTGAACTTGAGTCCATACTCTTTGACTGTCATGTTACCTTGCCTCAAGTTCATAAATTCTTGAGCTTACGCCTCCCTTAGCTCTCTTGGGAAAAACCTGTCCAGAAAGGTCTCACTAAAGCAATCTCAAGTAATAGGATCTGCATCTGTACCCTTGTTCTCCTTCCACTGGGTATACCAAATATGAGCTACATCCTTACGTTGATAGGATGCTAACTCCACCCGATCATTCCAGTTACCTGCATCACTTCAAATATCTTCTTGACCTCATCAATGAAGTTCTGGGATCTTCTTCAATTTGCGATCCTAAGAACTCTGGCGGATTCATCCTAGCAAAATCTCAAACTCTACCTGCAGCTGACCCAACATTAGCATTTGCCTGAACATAATCTCGCTGATTGTTCTGGTTGGCCATACTCCGAGCCAACATCTGAATGGCGTTCCTGAATTTTGCATTCGAAACTTTATGATATGGGACTGGAGGAATTGCATTTGCGTTCCTGGCATTCGCATTCCTGGTGTTAGCTTTATGAGGAGGCATCATCTAGAAATGTAGAACGTTTAGTTTGAATGGAATTAGTTCACACCTTACGCACGATAAGAGTAACAAGAAAATAAAGATTTTCCTATAACACTTTGTAGCCTCCCTCTCATTAGATGTGGTGCGCACTACAAACCCATGAAAAGGACTCTACCTAATACAACTTTTCAGACATCCTAGGACACTTAAACCTAGTGATCTGATACCAAGTTTGTCGCACCCCAAGCTACCCCCAAGATGTGGACACGGGACCTAGGATCACAAGTGACCCCAAGCTAACCCTGCTGGCATGACATAAGCATACTAAGAATAATAATAACTAATGCGGAAACTTAAATATCATAAAAATGAAAGTGATGGGGAATACCCATTCTAAAACTGAATGTATAAAATCTGAGAGTAAAATACAAAGAAATATCAAACTCAAATACTAAACTGAATTTACTATGTCTGATATAAGCCTCTAAACTGACTAGAAATGTTGGGACATCCCCCAACTAGATCTAACAAAACTGAAACTAAAGACTAAAAACGATAAGATAAACATGTCACCAGTCCTCGAAGAATGAGGACTCACCACTAATGTTGCTGAACTGAAGATCGAGAACTGATCTATACGTGATATGACTGCTGAGGACCTGAACCTACATCATGAGAAAGGTACTGAGCATGCAGGATAGAATATGGCTAAAATAAACATATAACTAAACAAGAAATAAAGCAAGAGCATAATCTGAACATGATATGGATACAGAACACTGAGCTAACTAAATACAATGACCAATTTATAACATGATGAGACTGAATATTGACTGTACTGAAATGTGGTCAATGTAATGTAGTGTGACTGAATTGTAGGAGCTACTAATAACCGATAATAAAACCACATGAGCTAAATGTTGAGTCTGATGTATACGACCTATTGAGAGGACCCAATATACCCTGCCAGAGGTATAGACACATGCTGGCGTGATCACTAAAATGATGCCCACAGAGGGGACTTACAACCTACATGGCTCGTAGTTCTGGGACTATATGGGTGACTGAACCTAGTCCAACTTGGTTTTAAGATACTCCCAATAGATTAGGTGATTTACACATTATGACTGAATTTCTATATTATACTAGATAGCTCAAACTGACATGCAAACCGAGAATGCAGAATAGTATACTGATAATGACAAAATTCAAAAACTGAGGCATGTGTATCTGAAATAACTGAAATATCTTACCTAGCATGTCTAATTAATGAACTAAAGAAATACATAGCTAGGGTTCTGAAATTCATGCAATAAACGAAGTAATAACATGATAATCTGATTTGGAACATGTAAATAACTAATTCATGATAATCTGCTGAAGTTCTATAAACCCTAGGTCTAGTCACGCAAAGGGAATCAAGCATCTGACTGAAATCTAGGGACCTAATGGGTGAAAGGAACCCACTAGTGAAATCCCACATACCTGGTGGTGAATTCCACGTAGAAATCCTTTGGTTTCGGGGCTGGAACTGATCGAATCTTGCTGCGTTCTCGAACTAGGGTTGCTCGACTCTTTCTCCTCTTTCGCTTCTAATTTTTCTAAGTTTTTTATGTAAGATTTTGACTTAGGTAAGTTCTAGTTATGTTTCTAGGCTAAAACTGACCAAAACCACGTAATTTAGGGTTAAAACAACGTAGTTTAGATGTCCAACAAAATAGGAAAAGACCAAAATACCCCCGACTTAACTACTGTCGGGTTCACTGACGGACGGGACCGACGGACCGTCGATCAACTGATGGTCCATACTGGTCAACCGTCAGGCGTGACTGAAGGTTGGTTCTGGGGGGTCTGACCTACGGACACGTACCACGGGCCGTGGTCTGACCTACGAATCGTGGGTCTGGCCGTGGGTCGACACTTAACCGATTTTCTTGGCTGCTTTTGAGGGGGGGTTGCGGATGCAAACCACGGTCCGTGGGTGGCAACCACGGGTTGCACTTGCAACTTCTGAAAATATGCATTTTGGTATGTTTTTGGATATGGGGTGTTACAATAGTACTTTCCCATCAAGATAAAACTATTAAACCACACCCGCAATCAAGTCCATGCAGATTTTCAAATACCATGTTTCAACTACCATTTCAAACCATCACATACCTCATGCCAAAACTCAGAGAAATTCTTGACTAGCTCAATAAGTCTATATCCTATGAGCACATAACCTTTATTTACTATCAAGTATCTATGTAACGTATCACACCGGTCTACGTAATCCCATTTAAAAGAGTAGTTTCAATCCTCTCGAAATCCTCAATAACCAAGTAGAATTATAGGTTCATACCGTAGTGCATCGATAATTCATCTACCATAATTGGAACAATCTAGCCTCACATAACAACGTAGAATTTTTCACACATCATTATTTTTCAACCAAACAAAAACCCAATATTCATAAAAGTCCTTGATAAACTCTTAGGAAGTCTGTGTCAAATCAACTTACATCTCATCTTCATATCTAAACACAAAGGCAAAAATTCGTACAACCTTCAACTTTGAACCAAGTATCTATACCAGATGACATATTTCTTTACCTTTATTGTATTCCTCCCATGATGTAAATTCCAAACACCTTGAACTCTCCAATAACCTTTACTCGTATTCCTTTCACTAACTCGGTTACCAACCTTATTATTTAACTAACAACACATGAAATTTTATCTCTTACTCTAAAAAAACTTTAAGTGAAACACTTCCTTAGATTATTTAACAATCAATAGCTACGACCTTTAAGATCCAAACAATGCACAAGTCATTCCAAATGCCCAATACTCAATGTGATCGATCATTTGTTACCTCGCCAATCCATACCATGACAAAACATACTACCACAAACGTAGAATTACAATAAAAAACCTGAATTGTGATTCCAACTGTAGCAGCTTTCAAACTCAAAAACACAAAAACATTTATTACCACGCTCGAATCGAACACATATAGACTTCTTTATCAAATCTTATCCAATCGTTTAACCAATATGATGAACCCATGACACTATTACTATAACCAGAGCAAAACAGATTGAACCACATATCTCTGGATCCAATTATCAACCCTCTATATATACATCTTTAGCCCTTACAATCAGGGTAATCAATCTTGCTCGCACCTCATTCCAAAGGCTACACTACATCCCACTAATTTTTTATTCTTTTTATTTTTTCATTATGACTCTAGCTCTTTTCAATTCTATTCGAGCGATGTCCCAAAAACTCCTAAAACTTTTCATACAACCATGTTACTCACCAAATAGTAGAAAACCACAATATTAGATACTCGCAAGTCGTCATTACCATATAAAATCCATTTAACCAACAATCTTTATCATATAGTAGAATCCTAATCACAATTCATCACAAACTCTTATTACCATTATGCTCAGTGAGCCTTTGCCATCACTACGAAGTCAATTGTTTCATCAATATGACACCTTAAATCCAATTATACCAATCAAATCCAAAAGGACTAACCCACTTTTATATGCACTTTTTAGTAAAATCTTCAATTACCTTCGCACAAGTATACTCTTTGGGACTTCCTTTACCCATAAGCTTGTCATTCTGGTATCTATCCATTCCCTTGGACCTTAATATGATATCATTGGTCCTCATTTAGAACCTCGGGATACACTTCTCAACTGAACGCATTAATACCGTATCAATGATCCACCATTAAAATCTTTCTTATACACTTAACCCTAAATATCTGCAGTAACAACCTAGTTGGTTTCTCAAATGTGAATGCAATATCGAATCTCATTATACGAGCATGCGATACAACTGATAACTCTTTAAGTAGTTAGTATTCATACTTGACAATGGATGTATCCATTTCCATAAACCAATAGTATCACATCGCAAAATTTTATTTGATCCTCCACTAGAACATATCATACCTACCGAGAAGATCATACCCAAATAACCCTCACATTTCTAGCCATTACGTAACTACAAGGCACTACCAAATCCATTCCGTTTCTCATCTAAAGTGATATGCATTCCTTCGTAGAGCAGGTCGATAGCAGGGTAACACACTCCATAACTCTAACTAGGTAAGCATCGGTACCATTGTAGTAGTCATATCATGACCCTCTTTGATACACACTCAATCTATGAAACCACAAAACAGATTCTAACCTCAATTCATGCAACATCATTCTATTATTCACTAAGCAACCCATATATGTTATGAAAACTTTTCTAACTGTGTTTTCCCAAGTTACATTGTTTATTATCTTGCCATCCTTTTAATCAGTCCACTTTCAATTGTCGTACCACTCAAGATATTGCATATACCACACATGTATTATTCTCTCTACTAGAGTAACTAAACTGAAAAAGATAACACATTCATGAAGTCTCTTAGATCATTGTTTAACCTCATTATTCAGATATCTTCAAAATGCTTCGTCGAGCCATCACCTGATTCAATCCCTTCAAGTCGTTGAACATTCTAAATTTTACCACTCATCATGTCCATAATTCTATACATTCTAAATCAAATCTACCCTCCAAGCCATACACGACACCAACTACTCGCACGAAGAACCACGCATGAGTGATCGATATAAATGAGAGAATGGAATGAAGCGATAGGGAAACAGATCGGACCAAGGATGCATGATAGAGATTCAAGAAGTGAAGATTTTCCTAAAAATCGCCATAGCCTTTCTAAGATAAGTATTGACGTCTCTATACCGATCCTCGATACTCTACTAAGACTCGGCTTGTATACACGTGAGACCTATGAACCTAAGGCTCTGATACCATTTTGCCACGACCCAAAAATGGATGTCATGGCACTCATTTTATTCCACCAAGACAAGCCAGCCTAAAACTCAACCATTACAATAAAATGCAAAAAATTTATAATGAACTCAAAAATACCCCCAAAATCAGGTCATCATGTGTACAAGCCTCTAAAGTATTACAATTGATTCAAAAGAAAAACACAAGTCTCAAATGACCTTGTTTATAGAATAGAATAACATCATAAACTGGAGTAAGAAGGTCTGCCGAGATGACAAACAAGTACCTCACTAATCTCCAAGAAGCCTCGGAAAAGAAGGAAATGGAAAGTATCACGAAGATTCGGGCTCGTAACCTACAAAAAATTGTAGAAGTGAGGGGTGAGTACCAACCCACACGGTACTCAGCAAGTAAAACTTCTAAACACAAGCTAAGGGAATAGAATATGGGTACTTCTTACACCCAACCGAACCTCTACAATTACAACTTGCATAAAACCAGCCCAACCAAATAGTTAACCATTTATGTAGTTCACAACTCAACAATAACACTCTATTAATTACATATATTCAACAACAAACTCAATATTCATCAATCACAAGTTCCACAGAGAGGCACTCATATGATCAGCAATACCCAAGATCAAGTTCATCAATGATAAATATGTTCAATGCAATGAAATGCAATGTCAAGTATAGTGATGCATGTCTGACCTAACGATGTACACCCGCTGTCTCTCAGTCCGGGACCCATGGAGGACATATTTGCCCATGTATCCATCGCGGCGTGTGACATGACCCTCGATATATAGTATTCATCGCGGCGCGTGATACGTCCCTCAATTATAGAATATGTCGCGACGTGCGACACGTTCCTTGATAATAGTATCCGTCACGGCACGCGATACGTCCCTCGAAATGATACATTCTTTTTAATATCTTATTCTTCCTCAATTCACATAACACTTTTCACAAACATGTCTCAGAACCAATGCAAATGACATGTTCACATAAATAATGAGGAGATGACCATTTTCATAACAATGCACAATTCACAACAACATAATCATGTTACAACATCAACAATTAATAATAAGCCTTTCAAGCTAGTCTCAACACATCACACACCAATAATTAAGCACATTTCCTTTTGTTACCCTTTTTTCCATCAGTAAAATTATTCAACATGAAGAAGTCAACCCGTCACAAAGTTCCATTACTCTCCAACACATACCACAAGGAAATACACAATTCTATGCACTTAACAAGGGTTTAGAAATTCACTTGTCTCAAATAATCAAATGATCACTCTGGGACTTGAGTCTTCCCCTTTCATTGTACTTCCAAATCAATACAATTGATTCACATAAATAACCACAATAAGATTTCGAACTAACAACACTTATATTATTATGTGTCTAGCCTTGAGCCAAAAACTCACTCAATCTATAATAAAGTTCCTAAATCTTGATTCCAACCATTGGTCAATTCTTATATTTCCTAAATTTCAAGCTTAAGGTTAAGTCATAATTTTTCCAAATACTACAACCCTAATAGTTTTCATATTATCTAATGCACCCAATATTTAATTACATATCTCAATATATCAAACATGGGCCTTAATATGATAAGGTAAAACAACAAAAATTTTAAAACATAAACTAGTTGATTATGAACTAGTGGCGAACCAAGAAAACAATTTATAAAACCTAAATCTATATCATACTCCCCCAATCACTAGCTATTAATTGTCAATTTGTCACTTATTATTCAATGATTGCTAGTCATTAATTTTACCCTTGGCAATAAGATTCTGCCTCAAAATTCCAGCCGCCAACAAATCTATTCAATTCGATAACTATAGTTATTTAATTGATGGATATTTATTAAATAATTAATTAATTTAATTGGTAATTAATGACCTAAATTCATAATTTATTTAATACCCTATACAATCTATCTAGATAAAAAAAATTGAATCAAATAAAAAGGGATTTATTATTATTTATCCATAACACGAATATGGCCGACGTGCTTAACAAGAGGTCAAAACCGAAGCGGAGGAGTGATTGAATCAGGTAATATAATAATCCTCAATATATAATCGTATACATGAATGGGGCATATAGACATTTTGATATATATATATATATATATATATATATATATATATATATTTGAATTTGAAAAAAAAAAATCAAAAATCGAATACAAATGACTATATATAAATTGAAGTTGTAATTTTAAGTCTTATTTGATGGAGTTCATTTTTTCTAATGTTTAGGAAGCCTAATATATGCAAAGACAAAAAGCTAGGAGATTTTTATTTTT
Source organism: Solanum stenotomum (assembly GCF_019186545.1). Lineage (NCBI taxonomy): Eukaryota > Viridiplantae > Streptophyta > Magnoliopsida > Solanales > Solanaceae > Solanum > Solanum stenotomum. Next base: position 37,920,130 of record NC_064282.1, read on the forward strand.
AAAAAATCATGTAAGTAAGGCAATTTTATACTTGATATTAAAATTTGCTCTTTCTTTCTTTTGCATGGAAAACATTATGCCTTGTTAAAAAGATCTTCCTCTTATCTTGTTAGATAAATAAATTAATAAATAAAAAAAAATGAACCTATAAGGCTCTAACAAATAAATAGCTATCTATCTATATCTATTCTACATACTATCTTAAAAGTATGAACTCCCAAACTTGAATGTTGAATTACTATAATACCTATAATTAAAAACACTCAATTTTATTTATTTAATAAATTATATTACATTATATTAAATTAAAAGTCGATACCTTTTCACATTAAAGGGTTATGACTTTTCCGATAAGTTGTGACTTTTCTGAAGAGTTGTAACTTTTTTTATGGTTGTGACATTTCTGATGAGTTGTTGCTTTTCCGAAGGATTGTGATTTTTTCAAAGGGTTGTGACTTTTCCAAAGGGTTGTGCCTTTTCCGATGAGTGGTGAAATTTTCAAACGTTTTTAAATTTACCGGTGAGCAGTGAATTTTTGAAAGGGTTGTGAGTTTCTGATAAGGCACAATTAGCACATATTCATACTATTATTTGTTAGCTATAAATAGAGGGGTTTCCTCTCACTTTTAAACACAATTTTTTTTTTTTTTATGTTTTCTATTATTCTTCTTCTTAAAAATCACAAGTGTTATTTGCAATAGTTGATTAATTTTGAAATTCAAGGAAATTCAAGGTACCACATAAGAAAGAGTTGGTGAAAATCGTAGCAAATCATTCATCAATTCACGCTCATATTTTTCTCTTATGATTTTCATCACATACATACTTCAATATTATTTGTATCATTTTAGAACATTAATATCCTTTTAATTATCCTACATATATTTTTATTGAAAAAAAGACTAATTTTCTACGAATGGTCACAACAACTTTAACCTTCATGTTTCTTCGTTCATAAATCACAATCATTCACTCATTATAAATCCTTTTGGATTTCTTTTTTGTGACAATTTGAGATCATTTAAAGTTTCCATAATTGATTCTTCCCCCATCCATTGATATGTTTCGCCAAAGTTCTAAGCACTGAAATTTAGGCATTAACTTTCTATTAGAGAAGAAAAGAAGAGAACTGATAAATGTGCAATCAGTTATGAACATTCCTTCAGAGAGAAAACTTCTATATATAGTGCATGAGGATTTTTATTTCTTTTTCTTGTTTTATTTCTTTAATTAATTTCTTTTGTTTTTTCATTCGAGAGAATTTAATAATTAGTGGTCACCTAATGAGTAGCAGTGACGAATACACACATTGTGAATTATTTTTTCTAATAAAATTTTGTCGGAGAGACAATAATAATAAATAAATACGAAAAAGGCACATGATTGAGGTAAGATATTTCTTCTTTGCTTTATCATTTTTTTATTCTTTTATTCTCAACTGAAGGAGTTTCTTCTGAATTTTGCTAAAACAACCGCTATCAACATAGTCTGTTGAATTATTAGTTTTGATTTTAAGTCTACTATTTCAAAAATAGATTTTCACTTTTACTTATAATATGATAATATAGTCATGATAATAATAATTTTTTAATAGATGTGTAAGTAAAAATAAATGGAGAAAGTAAAGTGTTGGTGGCAAAGAGATTTCAATCAAATGGAACACTGGAGTGAATATAACATGAACATATATTTTCATCTTCCTTCTTCATTGGCTATGAGTTGTTCCATATATTTGTACTTTTTGTATTTATATTGAGTATGAAATTTTTTAAGTATGAATTTCCTGTAACTTTTTGTTCTTTTTAATCGGAGAATGTTATGTCACAAAATACACTCATTGCTAGATATACAAAAACAGATAAGAAAATAGTAATTAATCATAAAATGATCTGAAATCAAATTAAAAATTCTATAAAGAGAAAATACATAATTACCCATTAAAGTAAGACATGTTTTTTAAAAAGACACTTCAACTTTGCGGGGGTCCTAGTACCCCCCTTAAACAATTTTAAAGTGTTGTAAATATCTCATTTTTCAGCCACCCTCAATTGCAAGAAAAGAAGTGCAATCACGCACCAATTATTATCTGCCACGTGTTAATTTTAATTTATAATCTTTATTTTTATTTTTATTTTTTCTTATTTTATTAACTTCATTTTCATTTTCTTTTTTGTCTTTCTTCTTCTTTCTTCATTATTTATGTGAACATGTCATTTGCATTGGTTCTGAGACATGTTTGTCATAAGTGTTATGTGAATTGAGGAAGAATAAGATATTAAAGAGAATGTATCATTTCGAGGGACGTATCGCGTGCCGTAACAGATGCTATTATCGAGAAATGAGTCACACGCCGCAACATATTCTATAATCGAGGGACATATCATGCGCTGCGACGAATACTATATATCGAGGGTCATGTCGCACGCCGCGATGGATGCATGGACAGATAGGTCCTCCATTGGTCCCGGACTGAGAGACAGCGGGTGTGCATCGTTAGGTCAGACATGCATCACTATACTTGACATTGCATTGAACATATTTATCATTGATGAACTTGATCTTGTGTGTTGATGATCATATGAGTGCCTCTCTGTGGAACATGTGATTGATGAATATTGAGTTTGTTGTTGAAAATATATAATTAATAGAGTGTTGTTGTTGAGCTATGAACTATGTAAATGGTTAACTATTTTGTTGGGCTGGTTTTATGCAGATTATAGTTGTGGAGGTTCGGTTGGGTGTAAGAAGTACCCGTATTCTATTCCCGTAGCTTGTGTTTAGAAGTTTTACTTGTTGAGTACCGTATGGGTTGGCACTCATCCCTCTCTTCTACAACTTTTTGTAGGTTACGAGCCCGGATCTTCATGATACTTTCCATTTCCTTCTTTTCCGAGGCTTTTTGGAGATTAGTGAGGTAGTTGTTTGTCATCTCAGCGGACCTTGTTACTCTTGTTTATGATCTTATTCTATTCTAGAAACAAGGTCATTTGAGACTTGTGTTTTTCTTTTGAATCAATTATAATACTTTAGAGGCTTGTACACATGACGACCAGATTTTGGGGGTATTTTTGAGTTCATTATAAAAACTTTGCATTTTATTGTAATGGTTGAGTTTTAGGTTGGCTTGTCTTGGTGGAATAAGATGAGTGCCACGATGTCCATTTTTGGGTTGTGACAAAATGGTATTAGAGCCCCAGGTTCATAGGTCTCACATGTATACAAGTCGAGTCTTAGTAGAGTATCGAGGATCGGTATAGAGACGTCTGTACTTATCTTAGAGAGGCTATGGTGATTTTTAGGAAAATCTTCACTTATTGAATCTCTATCATGCGTCCTTGGTCCGATTTGATTCCATATCACTTCATTCCATTCTCTCACTCATGCGAGTATTTAGTGTCGTGTATGGCTTGGAAGGTAGATTTGATTTAGAAGGTATAGACTTATGGACATGATGAGTGGTAAAATTTAGAATGTTTAACGACTTGAAATCGATCTTAGCGTGAACGGGTAGTTACTGAGTGTCTTTTGTGGAAGGTGTGCTGTGAACTAGGAGTTTGGAATTCTTAAATCAACTCACTGGTTGCGTGCAAGCCGCTGAGGCAGAATTTTTTCCGCTAGGGCGGGGCCGCTCTAGCAGAATGAGTACCGCTGTGGCGGGACAGTCGACACTTAAGTTGGAAATAAACCCTAAAATCATTTTAATCTACAATTATCGAACTTGAGAGCTAAGGAACAAAACCCAGGAGTTTTCTTGACAGTTTCTCACCATTCTTGAGGCTAAAAGTAAGATTTTAAATCCCTGAATCCTTTTTTCAATCTGTAGAACGTAATCTAATGGGTAATTATCGATGAAGAAGGGTTTTGATCTGGAATTTATGGTGTAGGAAGCCCTAATCTGGGTATGAGGATCATGGGTATGATCTAGGGTTGATAGACTTTTTAGTAATTCGGGTACTTAGTTACTGTTTATTGATTCTCGTGTTATATTGATTGTTTGTAGACCAAGAACAAGCGGAACGAATTCGAAAAGGGAAGAATCAAGTTTCTTAGGGGATTCAAGATTGTTTTGAGGTAGGTGATGATTGTGATTCTATGATTGTGTGATGTATGTATGTAATTGGTTTATTATAACACATGTATGTATGCGAATGTTGCATTATTGATCACATTAATTGTAAATGGGGATAGATGAATGATGAATGTCATGAAATCATGAATTGATTGTATGATTATGAGAATGTACATTGTGATTGTGATTGTGGCTTGTTAAATGGATCAGGTGTTGCGTTCTGACACACTAACTTGGATCTGTTGCCACATTTCGGCAAAAATATGGGATTGGTTTCCATGTTCCAGCATAAACATCGGATCGAGTATCACGCTATGGTATGCTAACTGTTTTGGTTTGGGTTTCATGAGAGGACTAATAACTTGTCGTAACTGTGTATCATGATAAATGTGAAACTGTACTTCGTATTCGTAAATGATGATGATATTGTATATGTTCGGTGTATGCATGTTATTATTATGTTGTATTGACTTATGTATGTTACACTTAGTTAGATAGTCGTGTTATCCTACCAGTACACTGTGGTTGTGTACTGATACTGCACTTACTCTTTCTTTGTTGAGTATAGGGCATCTTCAGGCAGCTACTGACAGACCTCGATTAGAAGATCAGTGATCTTTTTTAATTCAAGAGTGAGTCAGTTCTTCCTGGCAGCCATGAGTTCTCCTTTCGTTTATGTCCCCATTTCAGACTTAGACTAGTTCTTTAGTTAGTTCTATGTTTAGTTAGGTTGTACCCATTTTTCCTTTAGACTTTTAGTTCATTGTTAGATGTTTTTGTACATTTACTTTCGGGTTCTAGGTGTATTTTTCCGTATTTGTTCGTTGTTAGATCTTTTGGAAGTTTATGGGAACTTCAGTATTTAGTCATTTAAACCTGCTTCCATATCTTTAAATGTTTGGATTTCGTGTTAGTTAGTTAGCAGTAATGGTTCTCCCACCGGAGGGTTAGTGTGAGTGCCAATCATGATGGTCTGGGATGTGAAAAAGTTGTATCACAACCTAGGTTTGTTGATCTCGATGTACCAAAACGAGTCTATTAGACTCTTGCGAAAATGGTACAAAGACGTCTAGACTTTTCTTCGAGAAGCTATAGGACTTTAGGAAATCTCTCTGCTTTCTCTTGTCTCCTTTCATGCTATAACTTGATTTCAATTGGTATCTAACGATTTGAATTGGTATCTAACCTCCTTCATTCTTCTGTCCGTAGATGGTTAACACTATATTTAACGGCGTCAGGCCCATAGCTCCCATCAATTCTCCAACTGAGGAATCTGCAGCGAGAAGTCGTGGTTGAGGCAGGGGTAGATGAAGAGCTAAGGGCTGAGGCCGAGGAAGGGTAGCGCCTACTAGGGATGGAGAACCGATTAAAAATGATCCCAAGAATGAGGCTCCTCCCGTGCATCAGGAAGAGATAGAAGAAAATATCGAGGTTGAAAATGTTAAGGATATTGGACAAGAGGAAGAGGTGCAGGCTGAGACCACAGTTATTCCTCCCATAGACCAAGTGTTAGCTCAATGGATCATGTCATTTTTGAAAGGATTGGCTGGTCCTGGAGTTCTTCTATCCGTTCAAGCAACTCAAGCTACAACCAATCCCCCTATTGCTATCACTACTCCCAAGGTGAGTGGAACTGTAGGTACTAATGTTTTCTTCCATCCTTTGTTGGGTCCTGTTATGACTAGTAATGAACATGAAATGTTGACTAAGTTCTTGAAGTTGAAACCTCGTGTGTTCCATGGTTCCGAGAGTGAGGATGCATATGAGTTCATCCTAGATTGTTATGAGAGGCTTTATAAGTTGGGAATTGTCCATCAACATGGGGTTGAGTTTGTGACTTTTCAACTTCAATGTGAGGCTAAGCAGTGGTGGAGAGCTTATGTGGAATGCAAATCTTCAGTTTCACCTCCACATTATTGGACTCAGTTGCATGCCGTGTTTTTAGAGAAGTATGTGCCTAGGACTCTGAGAGATCGCAAGAAGGATGTGTTTATGGCTTTGGAGTAAGGTGGTATGTCTGTGGTTGATTATGAGGCCAAATTCCATGCTTTGTCTAGATATGCTACGCAATTGGTGATTACTAAAGAAGAGAGGATGGGCCTATTTTTAAGGAGCTAAATTCAGAATTGAAGGTATTGTCTGTTCATATGACCTCTGCAGGGAGAAGCTTTAATGAGGTAACCAACTTTGTTAAGAAAGTGGAGGGGGTGAGGCAAGACGGTCAGGCTAAGACATTGGCAAAATAGGCAAAAAAACTCAGGTAACTTTCAAGGTTCTTACTCCAAAGGGGCAGGGAGGCCAACACTTGCAGCCAGGCCAATTTAGTGTGCCATGCCCGTCTCAACAGGTAATTACTCAGGAACTCCACCTCATAATTTGATTCAAGATAGCTACGGAGTCGCGCCCTCGACGGGCAGCAGGTGATCTTTTGATTGTACTTGCTATAATTGTGGAGAACCTAGGCATATGAGGAGAGATTGTCCCCACCCCGCGTGATGGATTATACGAAGCAGCCGTCTAGAGCAGTAGTACCCGTGGGAAATGGTAATAATGGTCGAGGTCGTCCACAAGGTGGGCAAGGAGGAAATCAGCGAGGTCGTGGAGGTAGAGGAAATGGTAATGCAGGTAGAGGTACGGTGCAGCCAGGCAAGAAAGTCGCTCGTCATGATGATACGACTTAATGTTATGCCTTTTCGGGCAAGAATGAGGCAAAGGCGTCTGATGCAGTGATCATTAATATTCTTGTTTGTGACTGGATGGCTAATGTGTTATTTGATACGGGTTCTTCTTATTCTTATGTATCCGTGAGATTTGCCTCGGAATTTGATATGAACTATGATATACTTGATGCCCTCAACCATGTTTCTACCAAAGTTGGAGAGTCTGTCATAGTCACCCATGTCTATCGTGCTTGTCCTATTTTGTTTATGGGTTATCAGACTTGGGTTGATTTGATGATTTTGGATATGACTGACTTTGACATAATCTTAGGCATGACTTGGTTGTCCCCCTATTATGTTGTGCTTAACTGTAACACTAAGTCTGTGACTCTAGAAATTCCGGGAAGGGAAAAATCACAGTGGGAAGGGGTGTACAAGCCTAACCAAGCTAAGATCATATCCTCTATTCGGGCTAGAAAATTGGTAGGGTAGGGTTGTTTTGCTTATTTGGCTCATATTCAAGATGTGGAGGTTAAGTCTCCATCTATTGAGTATATTCATGTGGTGTCAGAAATTAAAGAAGTGTTTCATAATGACTTGCCTGGTATGCCTCCGGATAGAGACACAGATTTTTGCATTGATTTATATCCTTGTACTCCTCCCATTTCCATCCCTCCATATCGTATGGCTCCGGTAGAATGGAGAGAGCTTAAGGCTCAAATTCAAGAACTTCTTGATAAAAGATTCACTCGTCCTAGTACTTTCCCGTGGGGTGCTCCAGTTTTGTTTGTTAAGAAAAAAGATGGTAGTATGAGAATGTGTAGATATTATCGACAATTGAATAGGTTCACCATTCAGAATAAGTATCCATTGCCTCGAATATATGATCTTTTTGACCAATTGCCAGGCGTATCAGTGTTCTCTAAGATTGATCTAATGTTCGGTTATCATCAGTTGAAAATTAGGACTAAGGATGTGTCCAAGACATCGTTTAGAACCCGCTATGGGCACTATAAGTTTCTTGTTATATCATTCGGGTTGACTAATGCGCCTGCAGATTTTACGAGTTTGATGAACGGGGTATTCAAGCCATTTCTTGATTCGTTTGTTATAGTCTTTATTGATGATATCTTGTTCTATTCGAAAAGTGAAGAAGAGCATGCCAACCATCTTCGTATTGTTCTGGGTGTTCTTCGGAAACAAAGGTTATATGCTAAATTTTCTAAGTGCGAATTTTGGTTAAATTCGGTTGCATTTTTGGGGCATGTAGTTTCAAAAGAAGTTGTAATGTAGATCCCCAAAAGATTGAAGCGGTTAAGAATTGGGTTCAGCATAGATCTGTGACACAAGTTAGGAGTTTTGTGGGGCTCGCTAGCTACTATCGTCGATTTGTGAAGAACTTTGCTTCTATCGCCACTCACTTGACAAATTTGACCAAAAAGGAGGTACCCTTTGAATGGACTGAAAAGTGTGATGAGAGCTTTCAAAATCTCAAGACTCTCTTGACTATAGCGCCTATTCTAGTATTATCAGTAAAGGGTAAAGATTTTAATGTTTATTGTGATGCTTCCCATTCGGGTTTAGGTGTTGTGTTAATGAAGGATAAAAGTGTCATAGCCTATGCATCGCGACAATTGAAGGTGCATGAGAGGAATTACCCAACACATGATTTGGAGTTGCCAGAGTAGTGTTTGCTCTTAATTAAGATCTGGCGGCATTACCTCCGTGGTGTCAAGTGTGAGGTATTTACTGATCATCGTAGTTTGCAGCATGTGTTCACTCAAAAGGATCTGAATTTGAGACAACAAAGGTAGATAGAATTACTCGAGTATTATGATGTCACCATTTAATACCATTCGGGTAAGGCTAATATTGTGGCAGATGCTTTGAGTCAAAAAACACTGAGTATGGGTAGTTTAGCTTGCTTGAGTGTCACCAAACGACTTTTGGCAAAGTAAATTCAGACCTTAGAATCTAAGTTCATGCAGTTGGACATCTTAGAAAGAGGTGGGGTGTAAGCTAGTATTGAAGTAAGGGCCACGTTCATTGAGAAGATCAAGGCCAAACAATTTGAGGATGAAAATTTGAATGAACTTAAGAAGAAGACTGCAATTGGTAAGGCATAAGAGACCACTCTTGATGCAGAAGGTGTGCTCAGTTTTAAAGGAAGGATCTGTGTTCCTCAAGTTGATGACTTGATTCAGAAATTGTTGACAGAATCTCATGGTTCTCGATATTCAATTCATCTTGGTGTGACTAGATGTACCGAGATTTGAAGCGAAATTATTGGTGGCGAGGCATGAAGAAGGATATATTGGAGTTTATGGCTAAGTTTCAAAATTGCTAACAAGTAAAATATGAGCATCAAAGGCCTGCAGGTTTGCTTTAGAGAATGTCAATTGCGAAATGGAAGTAGGAAATGATAGCCATGGATTTTGTGGTTGGTCTTCCCAAGACCCTGGGGAAGTTTGATTCTATCTGGGTAGTGGTAGATAGGTTGACTAAGTCAGCCCATTTTATTCAAGTAAGAATAGATTATAATGCTGAACAATTGGCTAAGGTATATGTGAAAGAGATAGTGAGGTTGCATGGGGTGCCCTTTCTATCATCTCATATCGTGGTACGCATTTTACCTCAAAGTTTTGGAGGAAATTACATGATGAATTGGGAACACAAATCACTTTTAGTACAACTTTCCATCCATAGATGGACGGACAGTTAGAAAGGACTATTCGAGAGTTAGAAGACATGTTGAGGGCATGTGTGATTGATTTTAGAGGGCTTTGGGATAAGTTCTTACCTTTGTGTGAATTCTCTTATAATAATAGTTATCACTCCAGCATTGATATGACACCATTTGAGGTGTTATATGGGAGGGGATGTAGATCACCATAAGATGGTTCGAGGCTGGAGATGTGAAACCTTTGTGGATCGATTTAGTGAAGGATGCTCAAGAGAAGGTGAGGAGCATTCAAACTAAACTTTTAGCAGTCCAGAGTAGACAGAAGAAGTATCCAGACCATAAGTAAGAGACATGGCATTTCAGACTGGTGAAAATGTTCTTCTTAAGGTATCACCAATGAAAGGAGTGATGAGGTTTGGCAAAAAGGGCAAGTTAATCATGCGATACATTGGTCCATTTTAGATTCTTGACAATGTAGGACCGGTAGTGTATAGATTGGCTTTACCTCCTAATTTATCGGGAGTTCATCCGATAATTCATGTGTCCATATTGAAGTGATATCATGGTAACAGGGATTATATCATAAAGTGGGACTCAATTGTGTTAGACAAGGACCTCTAATATGAGGAGGAACCGGTTGCAATTCTTGATCATGATGTGCGTAAGCTGAAGACCAAAGATATTAGGTCCGTGAAAGTTCAATGAAAGCATCATCCAGTTGAGGAATCTACTTGGGAAACCGAGAGGGACATGCGAGACAAGTATCCTTAATTGTTCGTCGATTCAGGTACTACTTCATTCCTTCTGTAGCCTGTTTTTTTCTAAGTTTTTCCACTCGGGGATGAGTGATGGGTAAATTAGTATCTGTTGTAATGACCTGTTCCTGTCGTTATAGAAAATCCAGCAGGGAAATTTTTTGGGCTGGAAACCTTTTTCGTAATATTTGGATTTTTCCAACCTAGTCCAGATTTGGACGAAATCGGAGTTTTTGAGGTCTAGGCAAATCTGGTACCAATGGGGTGATCTGAGTATGAATTTGATCACATGAGTAGATAGATAAGACGTTAAGGAACCCGTACGACTTTACAAAATTGAAATCGGGTGAGTAGAACTCCTGGAATCGATCTTAGTGTGAACGGATAGTTTATGAGTGTCGTTGGTGGAAGGTGTGTTGTGAAATGGGAGCTTGAAATTCTTAAATCGACTCACTGGTTCCGTGCAAGCTGCTGAGGCGGGATTTCTCCCACCAGGGCAGGGACGCTATAGAGAAGTGAGTACCCCTGTGGCGGGACAATAGCCACTTAAGTCGGAAATAAATCCCAAAAACATTTTTACTAGGCAATTTCCAAACTTGAGATCTAAGGAACGAACCTAGGGCTTTTGTTGACAGCTTTTCACCATTCTTTAGGCTAAAGTTAAGATTTTAACTCCCGAAATCAGTTTTTCGATCTGTATAACGTAATCTAATGAGTAATTATCGATGTAGAATCATTTTGATCTGGAATTTATGGTGGAGGAAGCCCTAATCTAGGTATGAGTATCATGGATATGATCTAGGGTTGATATAATTGTTAGTAATTCGGGTAATTAGTTATCGTTTATTGATTCTCGTGTTATATTGATCGTTTGTAGACCAAGAACAAGCGGAACGAAGCCGAAAAAGGAAGAATCAAGTTTCTTAGGGGATTCAAGCTTGTTTCGAGGTAGGTGATGTGTATGATTATATAATTGTGTGATGTATGTATGTTCTTGCTTCATTATGATACATGTACATATGCGAATGTTGCATTATTGATCACATTAATTGTAAATGTGGATAGATGAATGATGAATGCCCATGAAATCATGACTTGATTGTATGATTGTGAGAATGTACATTGAGATTGTGTCTTGTTGAATGGATCGGGTGTTGCGTTCCGACACACTAACTTGGATCAGTTGCCACGTTCCGATATAAATATGGGATCAATTGCCACGTTCCGGCATAAACATTGGATCGGGTACCACGTTCCGGTATGCTAACTGTTTGGGTTTGGGTTCCATGAGAGGACCAATGACTTGTCGTAACTGTGTATCTTGAGAAATGTGAAACTGTACTTCGTATTCGTAAATGATGATGATTGTAACATCTGACAATTTAAAATGAATATGAAGAAGCTTGAAATTGGAAGTAGTCATTTTTGGAAAAAAATTCAGAATTTGGAAATTAGGCCGAGTGTGGAAATCAGTGAGTTTTTGGCCAACTTTGAGCAGTCATAACTCCTAGCTCAGGATGATCCAGGATTAGTTCCAGTTATGTTTGGAAAGCCCTTGGAACGATCTTTCCAACGCCACCGAGTTTGCTCGATTCCGAGTTCGTATGAGCGAGTTATGCCCTTTGAAAGTTGGGCAGTTGGCAGGGAGTCCGTCCGGAAATTTAAGGGCATTTTGGTCTTTTCTCAAACCATTTCTTTTGAGGTTATATTGTTGTGTTAGGCTGATTGTGGATCATTTTTGTTCCATTTTAAAAGAGTAAGAGTTAGGGTTCTTGAGTGAAGAAGAGAAGAAGAAGAAGAAGTGGGAGCTAGCGTTGTGGATGCAAGACGTTTTTTTCATCAAATTTCTTGGGGAATCTTAGTAAAGGTATGAGAGTTCTTTATGTAGGGCAAGCTATCACCCTAGAGCCAATTTCAAATGGTTTTCAACTTTTCCAAAGTTTGTGAAAAACCCTAATTTCTACTCAAACTCAAGGGTTCTTGCATGAAACGATTTCAAATGATAAGTTATGATATTATTGATGTTTATTTGATGTTTTAAGATGAAAAAACTCCATGAATCCTTGTATTCTACAAAACCCCAAAATGTGTTTATGAAGTGGGTCTATTTCTATAAATTCAAAGTTGATGGAATTATGTGTAAAGTGAATTGTATTGATGTCTCTTGTGTTTTTTAATATTTATTCATGATTAATTGTTGATAATGGGTGAATTAAGGGTGGTAAACCTTATGGGTGAAGTATTGGTGATTGCTTGGATTTTTGGTGATTTTGGCTATGGCTTTGAATTATGGTAAGAAAGCTTGAACTCTCTT
>NC_064282.1:37932990-37937865 GCF_019186545.1 Solanum stenotomum
CATTGTGAGTTAAAGTATGACTTCTCATGATGTATATATGAAATGATGTTGGATTATGAAGTATCCTTAGATGATAATGATGTGACTTGGTTGATAGACTAAAGTGTCTCTCCTTGTTACTTAAAGTCTTGAATGCATGAATGTGTGAAGTTGGCTAGAACTAAGAAATTGTGCCCTTTCTATAAATGCTAAAAGAGGAATTCTAGGCCAAGACTTGAATCGGCAAAACTAAGAAATGGTGCCCTTTCATAAGTCTAGCTTTCCTAAGTAAATGTAAAACCATGAAATCGGTAGACCTAATGGTGGTAGCCCTTCTCATGTGTGAAATGATGAACCTTGGACCGGTAGGCTTAAGGCACCCTTAATGAAAAATCGGTAGGCCTAAGGCACCCTTCCAAGGGGATTTAATGAGCTATCCTTAATGAACCTTGATCGGTAGACCCTTGTGGTGCCCTTCTTGGTAAATGTGCTATGGGTTGGTAGACCTAATGATGGTGCCCTCTCTAGCACATACATATGAATGAAATTACTTTATGGGAACTAAGGCTAAGCACCGAGTGGATATGGTTAAGATGGTAGCTCTCCCGAGTATAAGGCAAGAGTACAATGAACATCTTTGGATATCCCCTAAATCATGTACCTACATGGGATGTGTCCTAGTTCTGCCCTTGGCAAGTAGAACACCTTCCACGGTGTAGGGTTTTATGACACCGGATTCCATGTCTAGCTCGCATGGTCTATGTCGGTTAATGCCTATTCCCATCATGTGGGATGTGCACTCTAGTTATTGGATAGGTTCTACAACGTGTAGGTAGTAGTATGAGATGATATCTACACATGGCACGAGTAGGCTTTGAAGATACTAAAGTGAGTTCCCTAAGTCTAACGACTATTATGTGAAAGTCCCCTTATGCGCTTGAATGTCTCTAAAAATGGTTTCTTAAAGAATGTTGGTTTATTGATGTTATGTTGTAAAGGAAATGTCCTTATCTAAGGTAATCTTGAGGAACACTTAAGTGTGCTTGAAGAGGTTGTATGGGCGGTCACTTCTTGTCTTACTCAAGTGTGTCTTAAGGTTATATTAGGTAGAGGTCCTATGGTAATGAAATGGCATGTGTTCCTTTAAAGTTAAGCATGGGTTGTATATGAATATATGTTGAGTATGTATACGGTTGGCTATGGTTTTATATGTGAACATTGACTTAGTATGTTATATTGTAATGGTAAATTTCCTTATCTATGGTAACCCTTAGGAACACTTAGGTGTATATGAAGAGATTGTATGGGCGGTCACTTCATGTTTCACTTAAGTGTGGCTTTGGGTAACTTGAGATAGAGGTCAAGAAATGATGAAAAGGCTTACTTGTCAATTATGTTCATGTGTTGTACATTGGTACTAGTTGTGCATGATGGCTTGTGATATGAAGCATGATAAGTGGTAAGTTCACATTTGGTGGCCTTAGGATGATGCTTTAGTGTGGATGGTGGTATGGGACGCTATCCATACATTGCACAAAGTGTTGTCCAAGGGTTACTTGAGGTGGATGGTTTAAGGTGAAGGAATGGGTTATGTGTGGAGTATGTGCTAAAGTGGTTAATGACTTGTATGTTGGTTATGGTTGGATATTGTGACTCTTATACTTGTATTTTTTTATGAAGTTTTACCAAATGGCATAAAAGCATGTTTCTCCAATAAACGTCCCTTTTAGCATGTTTTTGCATGGCTTCCATACTTAGTACTTAATTGTGCTAACCCCTTTCTTTCCCTTTTTGACTAAGTGTAGGGATTTGGAGATGGTGACATGTCATGGCTACTTGATAGGTTTCTAAGTGTTGAAAATGAAGACTTGGTGAGTCCTCATAGATTCGAGGACAATACCCTACATGTCCTTTTTTTTGTGTCTTTCTAGTATTTGCTTAAGTTTTGTATGGGCTTAATCCCAATGTTGTATTCAAAGTATTAGATGGTTTGAGACATCATGTATAAAGTCTAGAAAGTCTTCCGCTTGCTATTATTTTTATTTTTTTTAAAAAATGTTTTCTTGGTAAAGAAAGTTTTTAATTCCTTATGGTTTTAGTATCTATGCGATGAATGAATGTTAAGAGGCTTGTATTAGACCTCTTCGAGGTCGAGTACGCCGGTTTCGACTAGGGGGTGATCCCGGGTCGTGACAATGATATTGCATATGTTCGTTGTATGCATGTTATTATTATGTTGTATTGACTTATATATGTTGCACTTAGTGGGATAGCCGTGTGATCCTACCACTACATTGTGGTTGTGTACTGCTACTGAACTTGCTCTTTCTTTCTTTGTGGTTGTGACAGACCTTGCTTAGAAGATCAATGATCATTTCGAATTCAAGGGTGAGCCAGTTCTTTTGGGATGCCATGAGTTTTCCTTTCGTTTATGTCCCCATTTTGGACTTAGACTAGTTCTTTAGTTAGTTCTATGTTTAGTTGGGTTATACCCATTTTTCCTTCATACTTTTGGTTCATTGTTAGATGTTTTGGTACATTGAATTTAAAGTTCTAGGCATATTTTTCCTCATTTGTTTCGTTGTTAGATCTTTTGGAAGTTTATGGGAACTTCAATATTTAGTTATTTAAACCTGCTTCTGTATCTTTAAATGTTTGGATTTCGTGTTAGTTAGTTAGTAGTAATGATTCTCCCACCGGAGGGTTAGTGTGGGTACCAATCACGATTGTCTAGGTCGTGACATATACCTAACTTAGGTTGCGACTTTTTCGATGAGTTGTGACTTTTCTGATAAGTTGTGACTTTTTTCAAAGGGTTATGATTTTTCGATGAGTTGTGACTTTTATGAAGAGTTGTGACTTTTCAAAAGAGTTGTGACTTTTCCAAAGGGTTGCGACTTCTCGAAAATGTCATGACTTTTCAGATAAGACACAAAAAATACTTGTTCATATTACCCTTTGTTTACTATAAATAGAGGGGTTCCCTCTCATTTTTCAACCACAATTTTTTTTAATACTCGTCGCTTCTTCTTGCATTTTAAAACTTTTTGTGTGATTTATTGTCGTTGAGTGAGTTCGGAGTTTAGCGGAGTATAAGATACCACTATTCTGATGAAGTTAGTAGTTCTATCCTAAGAGGGTATATTTCTTAACCTCAAGTACTTTAGAAACATAATTTTGATGATATAATCATTATTTTTTCGCTTTTATATACATTAGTATGTAATGCTCCAATATATGAAGTTAACACGATGTAGTCTAAGTTGATTTTCTTTTGTTTATAATTTCTCTTGTGATGTAGATATATGCTTCTGAATATCTTATTCCAATTTTTTTAAACTTCTCAAGAGTTAGAGAATTGTAACGATTTGCTTTTTTGATGCTGAAGACAAAAGAATGACTTTATTCATAAATGCGCTTTACGCGATTTAGATTGTCAAAAAGTTTGCATCAAAATAGTTATTACTATATAAACATTATCCTTGCGTTTTACTGATTTACTATTTCTTAATATTTTAGTATTTTTCGATGAAGAAAAGTTCATACGACTTGTAATAATGCGAGTTGAAGTTTGTATAAGTTTAATTTTTATTATTTATTTAATAGTTAATTTTTTTGAGATAATATTTTCATTAATGCAAATCTATTTATCTAATATATTTGGTTAGGTATTTATA
This sequence comes from Solanum stenotomum, assembly GCF_019186545.1. NCBI lineage: Eukaryota > Viridiplantae > Streptophyta > Magnoliopsida > Solanales > Solanaceae > Solanum > Solanum stenotomum. The sequence goes on from NC_064282.1 coordinate 37,936,647, forward strand.
TATGTCACAAATGTATTATAGAGTTATCAAGATCTTCTAACTTCAAATATATTATTTTAAATTATTCCGAGTTCTTTTTTTTAAAAAAAAAACTTACAACAAATGTGAAAATATGTGAATATACATGAATCATTTAAAATTTATTATTAAAAAAATAAATTTTATATTCATTAACATGAAATAAATATTTTCATTTTGTCCCTACACTAAATTAAAATCTAATAACTACATAAAAAAATAGGAACATTAATTAAAAGACCTATTTATTTATGTAAGTATCAAATCTATTAGAAATTCATCTATTGCACACTAATTCTTTAGTTATAACATTATAAATTTTCTTAGTTATTACTAATTATTGTAAACATTATTCACACTCTTTTACATTATTTAGTTATACTATTATGAATTCTCATAGTTATTATATTAATTATTTCTATCTTTCATCTTTCTTTTATATCTTTTGACCAATGATTTTTCATATTATTATACTGCCCCTATATATGTGATAACACGGTGTTTTTATTTTTCCTTGAAAGAATCATGCTTGGTTGAATAAATTTAAAATTGTTTACAAGTATATGAACTATATCTTTTTTGGGTGTAAGATAAACCTGTGATTATATATATGATTTCACAAATAGAATATATTCTTAAATTTTTATTTTTAGTTTTCTAGGTAAAAGAAAAAGAAAACATTTCTCAGTTAACTATGGACAGTCAAATAACCATCTTTGATTTATGTACACAGTCAATTGAGAAGTCAAATGTGAGAGCCAAAACAAGAACGTCATCTATAGTGTTATAACTTATAAAAAAATAGTTCTAAAAAATAAAATGTAGTTGTTCTCCATATGTTCATATGATGTCTAAACAGATTAATATGGAATACACGTGCATATCACATCTAGTTAGATGACTAGAAAATTACACAAAAATATCGTCTAAAAAGTAATATTAGTGAGATACAACTAATCACATGATTGAACCTCGTCAAATTGAAATAATTATATACATTGTTGCTTTTAACTAATAAATTTTTTCATTGACCATCTTCATAGGTTCGCATGAATAAAAGATATATATGACGATCCAAATTGAACATTCACAAAATAATCTGCAATATTATTTTGTGCAAAACTTATTCATTTAAATCTTTACTTAAATTTTTTGAATTGATAATCACATGCAATGCACGTGTTGAAAAACTAGTATATAT
>NC_064282.1:37938592-37951375 GCF_019186545.1 Solanum stenotomum
AATAATAATAATAATAATAATAATAATAATAATAATAATAATAATAATAATAATAAAATAAAAAAATAAAAATTTAATACTTTTATTTTAATTTAAAATCAATTATAACTATTATAGTTTTTAAATTAATCATTACCATTATCATTAGCCAATTATATATTTTAAATTTTCCATAAGTTATATCATATTTAATTTAAAAATATCCGTGCATTAAAAAACTCATATGTCACCTAATTATCAATTCATTAGTATTTCTATATTAAATTTATTGACCGATTCAAATACAAATCATTTATTTATTATTAATATTTGATTAATTAGGTAATTTATAATATTTTAATTTAGTGTACAGGTCAAATGCCAAACATTCTCATGATAATAAAAATTGATAGATGAAATTTATTCAAAATATTGACATTACCCAATCTAATCTGTACAAAAATTTCAAAGAACTAGGAATTATTAATTGGATTTGAATTTGGAATAATAAAATCTTGGCTCTTTATTGATAAATAAAGTTTTACAAGGAATAAGTTTTTGGATCCTTACAAGTCTCTGTGGAAGAATAATGATACACCACAAAACTCTAAAAACCACAAAAATGCAAATTAAGTGAGTATTAGTTAGGAAGATTAAGGTACAATGAATAAAATTTTGGATCCAATGAAATAGGGACATAAATCTCATGTTACAAGGTGTTATAGACATCATTCAGAAAAGGAAGGGCACATAACCAAAGATGATGGATGGAATTATGAAGGAATTGCCCCAAGATGTGGCGATATATATATTTCTAATGCTTCCAGTGAAGTCTTTATTGCGATTCAGATGCACATGTACAAAGTTTTGCAATATCATAAAGTCATCCACTTTCATTCATCTTCATCTCAATTGTTCAAAGGATGAATTGATGCTCTTCAAGCATTCCATTAAACAAGAAGACGAACACGACCTTTATAAAAATATATTGTCTTTCCTATCAAGTGAAAATGCTTTCGATTTTAAGCCTGTTTCTCCAAATTTTGAGGTTCCATATGTGACCACCACAAGTGCTTGTGTTTTTCTTCAACTCATTGGTCCTTGCAATGGTTTGATTGCTATAACAGATTCCTTCACCACTATCTTGTTTAATCCAACAACTAGAAATTACCGATCAATACCGGCTTGCCCTTTTGGTATTCCAAAACGTTTCAGACGTTCCATTAGTGGTATTGGGTTTGGCCTTGATTCCATTCAAAATAATTACAAATTTGTTAGGATATCCGAAGTTTACAAGGATTATATGGATAAAGATATGAAAGTTGATATTTTTGACTTGTCCACTGATTGTTGGAGAGAACTCAATGGTCAACAAGTACCTTTGGTGTTCTGGACGTCATGTTCAGAAATACTTTACAACAATGCCTTTCATTGGTTTGCCTCTATAGACGATACAATTATTCTTTGTTTTGAAATGAGCACTGAAAAATTTTATAATATGGAATTGCCGGAATCATGTCATTGGTTTGATGGCAAGACTGATGGCCTTATCATTTTAAATAACTCTCTTACCTATATTCGTTACCCTGATCCATTGTCAAATCGTCCAGCTAAAGTATTGATAGATATATGGATAATGAAAGAGTACAATAAAAGAGAATCTTGGATAAAGAGATGCTCAGTTGGACCTATAAGTATTGATACCCCATTAACAGTATGGAAGAATGATTTATTGCTTCTTCAAACCAAAAGTGGAGATTTGATTGCCTATGATCTTAACTCTCATGAAATCAGGGATCTTAATTTACATGGTTATCCCACAAGTTTGAAGGCTGTAATTTACAAGGAAAGCTTAACCCCAATTCCAAGAAAAGGAGACAGTATTGTAGTTCAACAATTTTAGAATTTGTATTACTCATCAACTCAAACTTGATGAATTAGTTAACTATATTTTGGAAGATTGAAAGTAATATATTACTTGTTTACTCTGGATTTCGCACTTTTTTTTTTAAATAATTATTAATATGAGTATTTTATCACAATATTTATATTAATTGACGTTTAATATTAGGCATTGAAAAATAACTTGAGGAACACATAAAATATTAACGGTAAAATATGAAAAAAAAACAAAAAGTTTCATTTCTTTGTATGTTAAAAGTAACAAGTACAAATAAAAATCTATTTTCAAAATAGTAAAAAGTAAAAAAGTAAAATGAACAAAGGGAGTATCTAATTTCAAATAGTAGGTTTGTTACTACTATCACCACATTACATAATTAATGTATAATTTGTAAATACCTTTTTAGAAAGACTATAAACGTGTATACTAATTTGGATCAATTTTTCCCTATATAGTCTTCTTCTTTTCTTTATCAGGACAACATAATCTCTCTAATGATATCAATGAGTAACTGAGTATTGTTTTCATTGAAACACTACTTCTTCCTTTTTGATACCATCAGAGTATATATATATATATTGATGGTATCAAGTAGTAAATGCGAATTAGTAGTTAAAAACAGGAGGTATGAAAGTATGGGGATAGCTGCTTATAAATAGTTTCTCTTTTTGGGGTACAAGTCGTCGTTTCCCCACAAAAAGTATAGAAATTCTGGACTTTACTCTCTCCTCAATCAATTAGGGTTTAGTCTGTGGTATAGAAGGTTGTTCTAACATATTGATACAACCACCATTGTCGAATAAAATCCAAGAGCGAATCATGCTATTCTTCCGCTTCTGCTACAAGAGGAATACATAAGTTCTCTTATGAATTACATATGTTATCTAATTAGATTTAGATTGATGATGATATGTGAACTTACATAGCTAATTAGAGCCATAGGTTATCTTTAGTTATCTGTGATTAGTGCCAGCAAAATGAGCCCATATTTTGGTAATCCACCCAATTCGTCCATATTTAATGGATTGGGTGATTGACTTTTTACATGGGTCAAATATGGGTAATATGGGTAAAATATGGATTAGCTAAATAAGTTAAGCTTCTAACTTTTATTCACTCAAAATTCATGATATTACCAAATATATTGTAACTTCTGTTCCTTTTTATGTTCTCTATAAAACTAATTATTTTTCTCTATAATTGAAAATGTGAAGTCTTTGGCTCTCCAAAAATATCTATTTTAAATGTACATTTCTTTTGTTAATTATAATTATAATTTTTTTTATTTGTTTAATTTTATATTGGATAATAAATAATAGTGTAAAATAAGCAAATCATGTACTAGTATTGACATCACTTAAAGTGCATTAAGCATGTTTTAAGGTCTGTTTTCTATGAAGGAAAACATTTTCACCCCTACCCTTGACCCCCCCCCCCACCCCTTACCAGCCCCCATCCCCAAAAAAAAATTTAAGTTTATTTTTAAAAAATATTTTGAACTTCAAAATTTCATTTTTTCACCCCTACTCTCGAACCCCTGCCCTACCCCCCAAAAAAATTAATTTTAAATTTCTTTTTAAAAAATATTTTCAACTTCATTTGTTCATCCCTACCATCAGCCCACCCCATACCAGCCCCCACCCCCCCAAAAAAATTTTAAGTTTGGTTTTAAAAAATATTTTCAACTTCAAATTTTTATTTTTTNCCCCCCCCCCCCCCTTCCCAATCCCGAAAAAAAATTAAATTGTTTTTAAAAAATATTTTTAATTTCAAAAATTATATTCTACTCTAGGAAAAATAAAATATATTTATCCAAAATAATTTTCATTCATAAACCAAACACTACAATCTTTTTCGAAAAATATTTTTTACTCACCAACCAAACATGAGAAAATAAGTCAAAAATCTACTTGTTTTGCAGGATAACATTTTCTAGGAAAACATAAATCTATTTTTATTGAAAAGTTACAGGATTTTTTTTTTACTTTTATAGTATAATAAAACTAAATGAATCATTTCAACATATTTCATCTAGAAAAAGAATAAAATATCTTCTCCATGTTGAATTCTTAAGTAGAACACTATTTACTCATGAAAGTATGGGTAAAATATGGATAAACTAGTATTTTACCCAACCCATTTGTTACCCAATCCTTTTTTACCCATATCAAATATGGGCGGGTTGAATTATTACCCATTTTATGTTGACCCATTTTCATCCGCCCAAATTTGACCCAACCTACCCATTTGCCACCATTATCCCTGATAGTAAAAATGTTTGTATCTTTTTAATATGATGCAAATGAGAATGATAAATTAGTAACTCATATTAGTTGAATTTTAAATTCTTTTACGAAATTAAAAAAAACTAGAGGGTGATATGAGTAACAAAAAAAACATAGGCGAATTGACTTCACTTTTGATTATTGACTTTAAATTCAATAATGAAAAGTAAATAATGAAAATCAAGGAGTAACAAAAACTATACGTCTCAAGAATGAATCGATAATGGAAAACGTAGCTATATAGCACACGGGTCTAGAAAATGACCAATAGAAAGCACCTAACGATAACCTAACTGGATCTCATAAGTTCAGAAGGTACACTTGTGCGCAGTTGAATTTAAATAACCCAAACGGAGCCCTATAAGCTCAATAAGTACACAAAAGAGCTAAGGAACTATTAGCTTAGCCTAAGAGAGATATTCTATAAGTGCATGAACTCTTGACGAACTCAAACAACGGTAAAGGCAACCTGAATAATCCAATAGAATCACCAAGTCAGGGCTCGAACCCGACATATAAAAGTGACACACACACTTCAACCGTGGCTAATAGGGATACACAAGGGCGTTGTACCCAATATTATAAGCATGCACGCAAACCTCGAACCACGACTAGTAATTAAGATTTAATGACTTAATTCGATCGTTATATAAAAGCCAACGGAGAAAGAATTTGGGCTGGAAAACTTTTTCGTAGTAACTTGGAATTTCCCAACCTAGTCTAGATTTGGACGAAATCGGAGTCTACCATGGGTTTGATGTAGGGTTGATAGTGTTGATTTAAATCCGGGTAATTAGACATCGTTTATTGATTCCCGTGCTATATTGATTGTTTGTAGACCAAGAACAAGCCGAAAGAACCCGAAAAGGGAATAATCAAGTTTATTAGGGAATTCAAGCCTTGTTCGAGGTAGGTGATGGTTGTGATTTCATGTTGGTGTGATATGTATTTGTAATTACTTAATTATGATGCATGTATGTATGCGAATGTCGCATTATTGATCACACTAATCGTAAATGAGGATGATTGAATAATTGTATGCCATGAATCCTGACTTGATTGTATGATGATGAGAATGTACATTGTGATTGTGATTGTGGCTTGTTGAATGGATCGGGTGTTACATTCCGACACACTAACTGGATCGGTTTCCACGTACCGACATAAATATTAGATCGGATGTCACGATCCGACACAAAAACTTGGAACGGGTACCTCGTACTGGTACACTAACAGTTTGGGTGTGGGTTCCAAGAGAGGACCATTGAATTGACATAACTGTATATCTTGAGAAATGTCAAATTGTAGGTTGTTCGTAAATGATAATTGATATTGTATATGTTCGGTGTGTGCATGTTTATTATTGTTGTAATGACTTATATATGTTTCACCTATTAGGATAGTCGCGTGATCCTACCAGTGCACTATGGTTGTGTACTAATACTTCACTTGCTCTTTCTTTGTTGAATATGGGGCATCTTCAGGCAGTTATTGACAGAGCTCGCCTAGAAGTTCAGTGATCAATCGAATTCAAGGGTGAGCCAGTTCTTTCGGGCTGCCATGAGTTCTCATTTAGTTTATGTCCATATTTTTGGACTTAGACTAGTAATTTAGATTTTCTTATGTTTAATTGGGTTGTACCCATTTGCTTAGACTTATGATCCTTGTTAGAGTTTTGGTACATTGACTTTCAGGTTCCAGGCATTATTTCTGCATTTGGTTGTTAGACTTTTGTTGGAGTTTATGGGAACTCCCTATTTTTCCTTTAGCATTTAAACCTGCTTCCATATCTTTAAATGCCTTAGTTTTGAATAAGTTGTGTAGTTCTTGGTTAGCTTATTAGTCGTAATGGTTCTCCCACCGGAGGGTTAGTGTAGGTGTCAATCACGATGGTCTGGGTCGTGACAAAGTTTGTATCACAACCTAGGTTCATTGATCTCGATGTACGAAAATGAGTTTAGTAGAGTCTTGCAGAATGGTATATAGACGTCTATACTTTTCTTCGAGAGGCTATAGGACTTTAGGAAATCTCTTTGTTTTCTCTTGTCTCCTTCCATGCTATAACTTGATTCCAATTGGTATCTGGCGATCCGAATTGGTATCTAATCTCCTTCACTCTTCTGTCCGTAGATGGTTAATACTAGGTTAAGCGGCGTCAGGCTCGTAGCTCCCGTCAATGTGCCAGCTGAGGAATCCGTAGAAAGTGGTCACGATCGAGGCAGGGGTATAGGAAGAGCTATGGACATAGGCCAAGGAAGGGTGGCGCCTACTAGGGATAGAGCACCAGTTTAGAACTCTCCCAGAAATGAGGCCCCTCCTGCGCATCATGAAGAGGTACAGTAGAATGTAGAGGTTGAGAATGAGGAGAATGGTTGACAAGAGGAAGAGGTGCAGGCTGAGACTACATGTATTCCTCCCTTAGACCCAGTGTTAGCTCAACATAATATGTCGTTCTTGGAAGGATTGGTTTGTCCTTGAGTGCTTCCCTCTGTTCAAGCAACTCAAGCTCTCGCCAATCCCCCTATTGCTATCACTGTCCCCAAGGTGGGTGGAACTGTAGATAATGATTCTTTCTTCCATCCTTTATTAGGTTCTGTTATGATTGATAATGAGCATGAGATTTTGACTAAGTTCTTGAATTTGAAATTGCCTGTGTTCCATGGTTTCGAGAGTGAGGACGCCTATCCGTTCATCCTAGATTGCTACGAGAGGCTTCATAAGTTAGGAATTGTCCATCAGCATGGCGTGGAGTTTGTGATTTTCCAACTTCAAGGTGAGGCTAAGTAGTGGTGGAGAACTTATGTGGAATGCAGATCTTCAGTTTTACCCCCACGAACTTGGACCCAATTTCATGCTCTGTTCTTGGAGAAGTATGTGCCCTGGACCTTGAGAGATCGTAAAAAGGATGAGTTCATGGCTTTGGAACAAGGCGGTATGACTATGGCTGCTTATGAGGTTAAGTTCCATGCTTTGTCTAGATATTCTACAGAATTGGTGACTATTGAGGAAGAGAGGATCTGCCTATTTGTTAAGCGACTAAATTCTGAAATACGGGTATTGTCTGTTCATATGACCTCTGCAGGAAAAAGTTTCAATGAGGTAACGAATTTTGTGAAGAAAGTGGACAAGGTGAGGTGAGACGGGCAGGCTAAGGCATTGGCTAAGAAAGCCAAGAATTCAGGCAACTTTCAAGATTCTTATTCCAGTGGTTCAGGAAGGTCGATACTTGCAGCCCGACCAATTCAGTCCGCCATGCCTGCTTTTACAGGTAATTACTCGGGAACTCCACCTCAAAATTTGATTCAGGAAAGCCAGGGAGTCGCACCTTCGGCGGGCATCAAACTATCTTTTGATCGCACTTGTTATAACTGCCGAGAACCTGGGCATATGAGGAAAGATTGTCCCCACCCACGAATGATGTATTCCGTACAACAGCAACAGACTAGAGTAGTGGTACATGCGGGAAATGGTAATAATGGTTGAGGGCGTCCACAGGGTGGGCGAGGAGGAAATCAGCAAGGCTGCGGAGGTTGGGGAAATGGTAACGTAGGCAGAGGTACAGTGCAGCCAGGTATGGAAGTCGCTCGTCATGATGACAGGGCTCAGTGTTATGGCTTTCCTAGCAAGACCGAGGCAGAGGCGTCTGACGCAGTGATCACATTTTTGTCTGTACTATTTTTGTCTGTGAGCGGATAACTAATGTGTTATTTGATCCGGGTTCTACTTATTCTTATGTGTTAGTGCGATTTGCCTCGGAATTTTCTATGATTTGTGATATACTTGATGCCCCCATCAATGTTTCTACCCTAGTTGGAGGGTCTTTTATAGTCACCCATGTCTATCGTGCTTATCCTATTTTGTTTATGGGTCTTCAGACTTGGGCTGATTTGGTGATTTTGGATATGACTGACTTTGATATAATCTTAGGCATGACTTGGTTGTCCCCCTATAATGTTGTGCTTAATTATAATACTATGTCTGTGACTCTAGAAATTCTGGGAAGGGAAAAGTTAGAGTGGGAAGAGGTGTACAAGCCTAATCAAGCTAAGATCATATACTCCATTCGGGCTAGGAAACTGGTAGGGCAGGGTTATTTGGCTTTTTTGGCTCATATTCGGGATGTTGAGGTTGACTCCTCCTCTATTGAGGCTATTCCTGTGGTGTCAGAATTTAGAGAAGTGTTTATGACTTATTTACCTGGTATGCCTCCGGATAGAGATATAGATTTCTGCATTAATTTATATCCAGGTACCCGCCCCATTTCTATCCCTCCATATCGCATGGCTTCGGTAGAATTAAGAGAGCTTAAGACTCAAATCCAAGAACTTCTTGATAAAGGATTCATTCGTCCTAGTGCTCCCCTTGGGGTCCTCCTATATTATTTGTTAAGAAAAAGGATGGTAGTATGAGAATGTGTATAGATTACCGACAATTGAATAGGGTCATGAAATAAGTATCCATTGCCATAGATAGATGATTTTTTTGACCAATTGCAAGGTGCATTAGTTTTCTCTAAGATTGATCTAAGGTCAGGTTACCATCAGTTAAAGATTAGGCCTGAGGATGTGCCCAAGACGGCTTTTAGAACCCGTTATGGGCACTACGAGTTTCTAGTTATGTCGTTTGGGTTGACTAATGCGCCTGCAACTTTTATGAGTTTGATGAATGGTGTGTACAAACCATTTCTTGATTCGTTTGTTATAGTCTTTATTGATGACATTTTGGTCTATTCGAAAAGTGAGAAAGAGCATGCTGACCATCTTCGTATTGTTCTGGGTGTTCTTGGGAAACAAAAATTGTATGCGAAATTATTCAAGTGTGAATTTTGGTTGACTTCGGTTGCCTTTTTGGGGCACGTAGTTTCAAAAGAAGGGGTAATGGTAGATCCCCAAAAGATTGAACAGGTAAAGAATTGGGTTCGGCCTAGCTCTGTGACTGAAGTTAGGAGTTTTGTGGGGCTCTCTAGTTACTATCGTCTGTTTGTGAAAAACTTCGCGTGTATTGCCACACATTTGAGAAATTTGAACAAAAAGGAGATACTATTTAAATGGACAGAAAAATGTGAGTAGAGCTTCCAAAAGCTCAAGACTCTCTTGACCACAACACCTATTCTAGCACTACCGGTGGAAGGTAAAGATTTTATTGTTTATTGTGATGCTTCCCATTCGGGTTTGGGGACTGTGTTTGTAATGACCCTCCAGGTCATTTTTAAATTAAAGAAATCTTTCCCTCGTTTAGAGCATTTTTGTAGCGACCCCAAGTCATTTATGACTTGCTGGCACTGACTGTTCGGTCGCCTGGTCGTTCGTTTGGGTTTTAGGCCCGTTTCTCTGTTTTGGAGATTTTATAACTTGAAAAGTTGACTTTGGTCAACCTTCTTGGAAGACGTGCTCAGATGAAAATTCTGACAGCTAGGTTAGCTTCGGAATATTAATTTTGGTCTATAACGACCCTTTGTTCACTTCCCGAGGCTTTAGATGGCAGTTGTGGAATCTGGCTCAAAATGATACTGGGTGTGGGACCCACTTTTCATCGAAGCTATCTCCAAATGGAAATTCCGCCTTCACCGTTGAGTCCGAAATATCATTTTCAATCAGATTCCATATAAGGTTTGTATTTTTCCGACTCCGAACGAGTCCGAAACATCGAAATTTAAGTTTGAAGGGTTGTAGAATTCTAACGCGGTGGTGACATAGCAGAGCCACGCGACGCCACGTGGCAGCGGATGGAAATCTGGAAATTTCCAGATTTTAGGACGAATTTCGTCCATTATTTCTTTCACATTTTCAACATAAGATTTCTCCTCCATTTTAAGCCCGAATTAAGTGATTCAAAAGGCTAACTTCAAGAGAATTTCGTGGGGAATCTAGAGGTGATCTTGGGAATGTGAGGGGAGGCTTCATTTGAGGTAAGAAATCGATTTTAGCTACTGCTAGGGTGATTTTCGGAATGAATTGTTGTTGAATTTTGAAATACAAGATCTTGATCATCTTAGGTCCGTTTTGAGTCATTCTTGAGGCTAACTTGTAGAGTTTTTCACAAGGATCGTCGTGGTATAATCTGTTTGGGTTGGAAGGGTCTCGTTTTTCCAGAAATGGGTGATCAAGGGGCTGCTAGGGTTAATTGTTGTGGTTGATATGCTATGTTTTAGGCATCTGTTTGTGCTAAATTTTGGGGTATTAGTTTAGTAAGGTATTTGGGACGTTTTCACGGATTCGTTTTCGAGATTCCAATTGTGGGCCCCACAATCCCGTTTTAGACCCGATTTTGGGTCCGTCTCTGAAAAATATAATTTTAGTGTCAATATATTCATAATGACGAGGTGATTAACTTTTTCTTAGTGGGGAAGCATTTGGAGACCGTTCGGAGGGGAAAAGTTCCGGTACCGTGAGTTGGAACACGCGTGGTCGGCTTTCAGGTAGGCTATGGCTTTCCCTCGTGAGATTGAACATGTTTAGGCATTTGTTATTGATTTGCTTGAGTATGGAGGGGTTCGGGTGTCGAGCATGCTAAATTTCTATAATCCCTGCCTTAGACCTTATTTCGGGAAAGTGTTGGATTATCACAGCATATCTCTTGATATTATTGAACATCCATACCTTGTGGTGTATATGATAATATTGATTTGAAGTATGTTTGGCCTTAGTCTAGGCTTAGACTAGTGTTGCCATAGACCTGCGAGATTTCGGATGTCGTTGGGCAGTAGAACTTTTTTCGACGTCGTTTCGGACGGTCAGCTCCTTGTAGACTGATATAGCAGACTTGAGTCTAATAGTCAGTAACTCATCTTATGACCTTGTATCCATAATGCGCTGCTTTTCTATTAGCTACAGTACCCGGTTAGAGTCCGTGGTCCAGCTCACCCGTGCCCGACCTTTGGCTACAGCATCGGTTCGAGTCCGTGATCCAGCCCATATAGGTTGACTCATTAGCTATAGTACCCGGTTCGAGTCCGTGGTCCAGCTTGCACGTGGTGTATTCCCAATTCCTCACTAAAGCTTCAGTTTAGTCTTGATTACTCTCATCTGTAGGTTGAGGTTTTGGAGGTTGGAGAGATTCCGATTAAAGTCCGGGACGTAATGAGATCCTGGAATATGATTGGGAATGGTTCAGTTAAAAGTCCGGAAATTGGTAATATTGTGATAGACCTTCTAGCTCCATTATTTTACTTCAACTGCCGGTGCATTTGCCGGGTTTATGGGGGTCCGTGCAGATGGTTTCTTTTATTGTGCACGAGCGTACCCGTCGGGTTTATGGGAGCCCGGCGGAGTTAGTTAGATTGCTTGTCTTTGTTGCCTGTACGCTCGTGTACATACCCCCATTTACTACTCTTTGCACTTGATGTGACCCTTTAGTTGCATTTCAATTCACTTCTGCTTATCTTGCTCAGTCGGCCTATGATGCCTACTGGGTACCTGTTGTTTTGGTACTCATGCTACGCTCTACATCTATTTTGTGATGCAGGTCCGAGCATTAGTAGCCAGCGTTGATCGAGCTTGGAGTAGACTTATCCGGAGACGGGGGTGAGCACACGGCGTTTTGTACTATTTCAGTCTCATTTGTATATATAGACTTGTCTTTTCCCTTTTGAGACAGTCCAGTCTCTGTTGTCCAGTTTTGGGACTTGTACTCATTTTGTAGTAGCTCTGTACTGGTGACTTCCAGGTTCTGGGAGGGATCTTTATTTGTATATATGTTTTGGGTTGCTTCCGCCTGTTTATATTGTTATTTTCCTACTCTTGTTTAATTTCTACCGTCAGACCCATTACTTGTTGTTCCGGGTTACGGGTTGGCTTACCTGCTGGTGGGTTATAGTAGGTGCCATCATGACTTGATAAATCGGGTCGTGACAAATTGGTATCAGAGCCCAGGTTCGTCGGTCTCACTTGTACAAAGCTAACGTCTAGTAGAGTCCTGCAGATCGGTACGGAGAAGTCCGTTACTTATCTCCGGGAGGCTACAGGATGTCTTTATGAACGTGTCGCTTTTGTATCACTGTCGTGCATTGTATGTCTTATCGGTTTCTGAAAATCTTACTTGTACCACTCTTTTATAGGGATGGCTCGCACGCGTGGTAGGGCCCCAGCTAGGGGTAGAGGCCGACCTCGAGGTCGTGCCAGAGTTACAGCACCAGCCTAGGACCGAGAGCAAACTCTGGAGCCGGTGATAAAGCCACCAGCAGCTCCAGCACAGCAGCAACCGATGGGCCCGGGACCAGCCCAGCCACCGCCCGAGCCTGTGGCAGCTCCACATATACAGATACTAGCTGCCATTGGGGGTATTCAGCAGGCCCCAGCTCCAGCCGTTCCAGTACCGCAAGGCCAGCCTACACCAGCGGTACCGGTTGTTCAGCAGCTAGCGGCACCGGTTGTTCAGCCTGACGATTTGAAGGGCGTCATGCCACTACGGGAGCAGAAGATGCTCGGGGTGTTCCTTCGACTATCACCGCCGAGGTTTTCTGGGGCAGTGGGGGAGGATGCCCACGAGTTTCTAGTTACTTGCCGCAAGCGGCTACAGACTTTGGGTTTAGTGGAGTCGAGAGGAGCAGACTTCACTGCTTACCAGTTAGACGGTCCCGCCAGGTAGTGATGGCGTACATACTTAGAGACCAGGCCA
>NC_064282.1:38285235-38287880 GCF_019186545.1 Solanum stenotomum
TCGCAAGTTTGACTCTATTTGGGTAATTGTTGATAGACTAACAAAATCAGCCCATTTCTTACCAGTCAAGGCTACTTTTTCGGCCGAAAACTATGCAGGGCTCTATATTAGAGAGATTGTTAGGCTACACGGTGTCCCAGTATCTATTATCTCTGATAGAGGAGCACAATTTACCGCCAATTTCTGGAAGTCCTTCCAGAAAGGATTAGGGACACAAGTTAATCTTAGTACCGCCTTTCACCCTCAGACAGATGGCCAGGTTGAGCGAACAATTTTGACACTCGAAGATATGTTACGGGCATGTGCGCTAGACTTCAAGGGGAGTTGGGATGACCACTTGCCTCTTATTGAGTTTGCATACAATAATAGTTATCATTCTAGCATCGGGATGGCACCTTATGAGGCTTTGTATGGGAGAAAATGTAGATCCCCCATTGGATGGTTTGAGGTAGGTGAGTCAGGGTTGATTGGACCCGATTTAGTCCAGCAGACAGTGGAGAAAGTTAAGCTCATTCGGGAGAGGTTGCTAACAGCACAAAGTCGACAAAAGTCATACTCAGATGTACGACGAAGGGACTTAGAGTTTTGTGTCGATGATTGGGTATTCTTAAAAGTCTCGCCTATGAAGGGTGTTATGCGATTTGGCAGAAAGGAAAAGCTTAGTCCAAGATTCATTGGGCCATACCGGATCATTCGGAGGGTAGGACGTGTGGCTTATGAGTTAGAATTGCCTTCAGGGCTAAAATCTGTTCATCTAGTTTTTCATGTATCAATGTTACGGAAGTGTGTAGGAGACCCTTCTCGGGTTGTCCCAATTGAGGATGTTCAGATCACAGAGGAGTTATCCTACGAGGAGACTCCAGTTGCTATATTAGATCGGTAGGTCCGTAAATTGAGGACCAAAGAGGTAGCTTCGGTTAAAGTATTGTGGAGGAATAAAAATAGAGAAGAGGTGACTTGGGAGGCTGAGGATGGCATGAGGTCCAAATATCCTCACTTGTTTCATACCCCAGGGTGATGTCATATCAGTTTATATTAGGGCAGTAAGGTAAGATACCTATATATATATATATATATATACTATTACTTATTATTATTGTGATTCTCGTTGTATGTCTGCTCGCTCTGTTGTGGTGGAGCTATAATGCTTAGCTATTTATGTTGTCATGTGAGACGCCTAGGTTAAAAAAATTTCATTCAGGTTCCTGGATAGTGACATTTACAAAGGATAAACTGCCTAAATTCTGGCAAGTCCTAAGGACTGAACAGTGTGCCTCAGGTTTTTCATTCGAGGACGAATGTTTCTAAGGGGGGAGGAATGTAACACCCCTACTTTTCAAAACGTCTAATTAACTCGTATCTTCGTGGAAAGACAAGGAGGGTGAGTAATAAATTAAGAATCATGTGGTATGTCCTATTTTAAGTGTTCAAGTGTTGCATCTCAAGTTTTGAAGTTAGGTAAGTGGCAAAATAAAAGTTGGCGGAAGTTATCGTAAGTTCCTTCTTAAAGATTTCTCTGAAATTTGGGTCAAATGTCTTGGAGGTTTTCTCCCAATATATAAAGATTTATGGGGCCCACAAACTATTGAATCGAAGGTCTACGAGTCTATTTTCCAACGCATCAAACCGTTCATTCATACGACTTCAGAATAGAGAGATATTCGTATTTTCGTGGGACTGCGCAAGCAGGCATGTGAGGTGGGACCCTAGGTCGGTGGAAAGTAGTATATATCTTCTTCTTCGAGTTTTTTCTTCATTTTAAGCTAAATATACAGAGAAAACATAGAAACCCATTTTTAGGATCAAGTGAAATATAGATTTTCTCGACGTAAGTCCTTGACGAGAGTTGTTCTACGCATTGGGCTCAACATCGTGGTATAATTTGTTTTATCGATTGCGTAGCATATCACATTTTAGTGTTGGGACAGCAGGGGTTTGAGTATATTTGAAGGTTTTGAGGTGAATTACGAACCTATGATCGAGGTAAGACCCTTCTTTCATCGACTCAAGCTTTTATAAGCAGCAAATAGCAATTTGCGACGGAAATACATATCTTTTATTGTATTGTCATGGTATCTTTTATTTTGTGTGTTGATTATGGTCCTACCTTGTTGTAGTATCGAGGAAGTTATGAGTTAAAGTCTTTAGGCCACGTGAATTTAGCGAAAAAGGTATGTTAAGGCTATTCTCTTTCTATGGCATGTTTCCTTAAAGCTTAGGAGCAATGTAATTGAGTTGTTATCGTTGTTATACTTATAGCTATTATTGTTGATTGTTGGCTGCTCGAGTGCGTATAATCCTCTCTTATCGAGATTCTTATTCAGTAGTAACATTCGTATGTTGGACACAACTTAGAGGCTATTTGTATAGGTTGCCTATAACTAAATTGCTCACTTTTAGCTGTTGGATTGTTATTGTTGCCTTTGGGCTATTATTGTTAGCTGCAGGAATGTGATCTATGCCTAGCAGGGTTATGTTCTGCCTACAGGGCTATATGAATGCCTAAAACGGCTATGAGTTGCCTACGGGGCTATATTGATGCCTAGAAGGGCTATGAGTTGCCTACGGGGCTATATTGATGCCTAGAAGGGCTATGAGTTGCCTACGGGGCTATATTGATGCCTAGAAGGGCTATGAGTTGCCTA
>NC_064282.1:38288261-38309030 GCF_019186545.1 Solanum stenotomum
GTCCCACCAATCTTTACTACTCTTAGAGGCTTGCAGACTAGTGTGTGGGGTTTATAGCTACGTTATGGCCATGCTGGCCTATGTTGTTGGTTTGCTGAAGCTTGTGAGTTGTTTGATGTATTGTACTGATATTTACCTGTTTTTAGTTTTGGTATAGATATCATGGTGGCCTCGACGGCCCAATCAGGACTTCTGTGCTAGTTGGATATTTCTTTATATGAACTCTTGGGAGTAGCTGGTTCTTTTGTAGATCTGTTGACAGGGGCCTTGCCGGCCGAGGGCTTAGTTTTAAGCCGAGATATACTTGTTTGTTTTCTTAATTGCATGTGACTGTCATGCGCTAGTAGCAAATGGTTCAGCAGAGTCGGCTCGGGCCTGAGTTTTGGCTTTAGGAGTCAGTTGCGCCCCTTGAGTTTGGGGCATGACATTAGCTCTTACATCAATAAGAAGTCTCGAAATAGGAAAGTACAACAATGTCTTTCAACATAAACAAAGAACTAATCATAAAAGCTAGATCATAGGGTCTTGTCCTCAGACTTGAGGACTCACCAACTTGGGGAAGCAACTCCAAGTGTCTTGAGAAGTAAGCTTGAATCCTCAACGGTCCGAACCTAAATGTTTGGGGAAAAGGGAGAAAATATGGGTTAGTACAACACACGTATTAAGTATGGCTACTATGCATAAAAACCATTGAAACATGCATAAAAGGACATTTAGTCAAAACATGTTTTTTACCAAGTAAATCCCATATGTACACAAAGTAAGCATCATAGTCCAACCCAACATAATATCATCCCAACATGTAGACAACCCAAGCAATACTAGTGCAATGCAAAGAATAGAACCCCATAACCCTATGCAAAGCCAAGCATCACATTAAGCAACCTACTTCATGCATACATTCATAAGATCCTATTTCATCATAACTTACCATGTTCATAATGATCATACCTAACATAGCTTCAACATGCATAAGTCATAATCATCATAATCATAAGAGAACATTACTACAACCATCTCTTAGGATCCCACAAGTGCAATCTGCAAGAGAAGTCTCATACCCTCCCTTACACTATGTTGAAACCATTAAGAAAGTCCTAGTAAGAGTTCACACCTTTCATACCTTCATTTACTTTTACATTAGGGAAATATTTCAATAACCGACATAGACCATGAGTGCTATATGGAATCCGATGTTCTACTCCCACACCGAAAAGAGAGGGTTAACACTTGCCTAAGGTGTAACCATTCGTACATAGCTATCTAAGTGGATCCACTAAGCTAGAGTCCTATGTGGGCACATAGTTAAGGGTCAACGAGATTGCTTCTAGAAACCTTAACTTACTAAACGTGGGGGTTTCCATCTCATGAGACAACACATACCGTGGGTAATCCGGACTTGATAAACTTGAGGAAACCCATGTGGGGAGCCGGACTTACTAAACGTGAGACCCCCATCTTATTTACATGCCCTTTCGGTGCTAAGCATCAAATTCCCTTTTGTAATCATCTTTAGTCATCACATAAGTTCACATTAGCCTTTACTAAACTCTTATGTAGACATCTTACCATAATAGCTTATATGTGTTCATAAGTGAGTAACGATCCTTTCACTTTAGAAACACTTAGCACGTGAGTAAACCTTTCACTTTACATACACTATAATCATGAGAACTACAATTCAATCATATAGCAATCATACCATAACATACATACATACTTCATAGCTAATTCAAGTGTAGAGGGTTAAGGATAAGGAAACTAGGTCATCAACACCACAACAACACATTAGGTATAGCATCAATATAATCTAAGTAATTCATCTTTCATACTTGAGTTCAAAGAAGAACCAACCTTCATACCTTCTTTCCCTTCATGGGACATTCATACTTCAATTACCAACCAATTCATAACCAATACATAATACAAGGTAATTCATGCAGTAATAACATAATCAACATCAATATAAGTAATTGACATATTCCCTTCATGGCCTTCAAGGCTTCATTCAAAGACTCAATCCTAATTTCATAGAAATTATAAATAAACTAGGGTAGAATCATCATATAAACATGAATTACATAACATCACATTCAATTCATAGCCTTCAATCGATATCCTACACAAACTAGGGTTAGAATTAGGAAAAGAAGGAGAAACATTGGTCTCATGGGGAATTCTTCAAGAAACCACCAATACAACATTAATTCATCCATAATTGTTCATATAACATCAATCAAAGTCAGTTTATAACATCAATTTCACTTTAGAAAGAAGACCCTCGTTTTTGAATTAAAACCTAGAAATTGGAGATTTTGAAATTCATCTTGAATGGGCCTCTTGGGAAAAGGAATCCCAAGAGTAATAAGCAACCATACCTTATTGATGAATGAACCACAAAAATCTGAGTTGAAACCTTGGAGAGTTGGTCTTCTTCTTGAAGCTCCAATCTTCTTTAATGGAGTTCTTGAGAAGAGAGAGAGAGTAGAGAGAAGGAGGAACTTTAGGTTTGACCTTTGGGGTTTTGTGTTTTAGTGATAAAAGTGAGGTAAATTAACTTAAAAATCATTATATATATGTCCCCTAAATACCACTCACTTAGTTGGACTCTTTAATGAAGTAAAAATTGATTTCTGAAAATCTGCATTTTCATCGCGGAACAAGTCCGCGACATGGAGCTGTTCCCTGAAGATATTTGGAATTAAATTTCGAGACAGTAGAGTCTGCGACATGACCGCGTTGCGAACTAACTTTTTTCTCCTTGGGGGAGCTAGTCCGCGATGCGGAGCTATTCCCTCCAAGTGCAATTTGCAAGCTGCCATGGCAGCTTGCTTGGCCAAGGTTGGGGTCCTCCTCGGGGTCCCTTAGGGTGGCCCCAGGGTGTCGTATTCAAATGTTTTGACCCTATAAACATATATTTACCTAATTTAAACCTTTTTACAAGATTATACCATTATACGACACTCCCAAACCTGCCCAAAACCTAAGGACACACTAGAACACATTCTTCTCTAATTTTCGGACGTCGTGGTCATTTCTTGACGTTTAGACTTTTACTGTTCCAAACCAAGTCAATAGCATTACTTTAGGTTTAGAAACATTATTTTAACTATTTTTAAGTCATTATTCATAAGGTGAAGCTCTAACTTAAGTCATAGAATTTCCGGGGTGTTACAATATCCCCCCTTAGGAACATTTGTCTCTGAATGTCACTTGGACTTCTTTCTAGGGAGACAATGACTCAAACTAGCAGCACAACAACCAGTCACATCAACAACATCATATCATCATATCATATAGGAATTTAATCCACAACATCACTATGCTCAAAACTCTTTACTTCACATAAGTATAGGAGGAATTACCTTCTACATATTCAATGAGCATCAACATATATATTAAGCAATCAACAAGACATTTCTTTAACAAGACAACATCGAGCATGCTCATTACAACTCTCATGAAGACAGCATCACACAACATCTATGGGTGCAATTTCAACCATGAGAAACAAAATTCATGAAAACTCAAAATACAACTTAAGCATGAATTATCACAAAAATATGCACATACAAGGAAATCATGTCATAATCATCAACACACATGATTTTCAATTTATATCAAATTAAGAGAGACTACTAACCTCAACTTTGGCTAGGAGTGGGAGGAAAAAGATGAGGGTAGCGGGACTTCATGTCGGCCTCGGCCTCCCATGTTGCACCCTCAACTAGGTGGTTTCTCCATAGGACTTTTACGGAGGCAACCTCTTTATTCCTCAACTTCTTAACTTGACGATCTAAGATTTCGATCGGAACCTCTTCATAAGAAAGGTTCTCATTCACCCCTAAACCTTCTAGAGGGAGAATGCACACCGGGTCACCTATACACTTCTTTAACATAGAAATATGGAACACCGGGTTAACCGGGGCAAATTTGATGGGAAATTTCAACTCATAAGCGACCTTTTCGACACGCTTCAAGATCTCATAAGGCCCAACATACCGGGGGTAAGCTTCCCCTTCTTACCAAACCTCATCACCCCTTTCATGGGTGAGTTCTTCAAGTAGACCCAATCACCTACTTCAAATTCAAGATCCCTCTTTTGATTATCGGCATAAGACTTTTGCCGGCTATAAGCCATTTTCAACCTATCCCTTATAAGTCTAACTTTTTCTGTAGCCTCATAGACTACCTCAGGACCAAGAAGAGAAAATTCACCTACTTCCAACCACCCAATCGGAGATCGACACCTTCTACCATAAAGTTCTTCAAAGGGTGCCATAGCAATACTCGAGTGGTAGCTATTGTTGTAGGAAAATTCTATCAAAGGTAGGTGGTCATCCCAATTACCTTTGAAGTCAATGACACACGCTCTCAACATGTCCTCTAGGGTTGAATGGTGCGTTCTGCTTGACCATCCATTTAAGGGTGAAATGTGGTACTAAGTTTCACTTGAGTACCAAGCCCACTTTGGAAAAACCTCCAAAAATGAGAAGTAAATTGGGCACTTCTATCCGAAATAATCGACAATGGGGTCCCATGCAATTTCACAATCTCCTTAATGTACAACTTAGCATAATCCCTTGACGGGAAGGAAATGGGCTGATTTAGTCAGTCTATCCACAATGACCCAAATGGAGTCATGTTGCCTACGGGTTCAAGAAAAACCTACCATGAAGTCCATATTGATCTCTTCCCACTTCCAAGTGGGGGTGTCAATATCTTGAGTTAGACCCCCCGGTCCTTGGTGCTCGGCTTTAACTTGTTGGCAATTTGAGCACCTAGCCACAAAATTTGCTATGTCTCTTTTCATTCTGTTCCACCAATAAATCTCACGTAGTCGTGATACATTTTGGTGGCTCCCGGATGGATGGAGTATCGGGACCCATGAGCCTCCTCTAAGATTGTCTCTCTTAGTCCGTCCACATCCGGCACACATAATCTCTCTTGGTGCCTAAGCACCCCATCTTCTCCTTGAGATAAAGTTTCTATTGCTTTGTTGAGAACCAACTCTTTTAGTTCCATCAAAATAGGGTCAAGATGTTGCTTAGACTTCACGTCAACAACAATCGATGACTTAGAATTATGACGGACCATGACACCTCCTTTTGGGGAATCTTCAAGTCAGACGCCCAACCGGGCTAGCCTATGTATATAACAGGCTAACTCCCTTTTCTCTTTTTCCAGATGTGACACACTACCCAAAGATACACGACTCAAAGCATCTGCAACCACATTTGCTTT
Organism: Solanum stenotomum; assembly: GCF_019186545.1. Lineage (NCBI taxonomy): Eukaryota > Viridiplantae > Streptophyta > Magnoliopsida > Solanales > Solanaceae > Solanum > Solanum stenotomum. Next base: position 38,293,506 of record NC_064282.1, read on the forward strand.
TCCGGGGTGGTAAAGGACACTCATATCATAATCTTTTAAGAGTTCCAACCACCTCCTTTATCGGAGATTCAATTCATTTTGGCTAAAATTATATTGAAGACTCTTGTGGTTGGTAAACACATCTGCATGTACCCCATAGAGATAGTGTCTCCAAATCTTTAAAGCAAAGACTACGGCCGCTAGCTCAAGGTCATGAGTTGGATAATTCTTCTCATGCACCTTGAGTTGTCTCGAGGCATAAGCTATAAACTTACCATGCTGCATGAGGACACAAGCCAAACACACTCGGGAAGCATCACAATATACTACAAACCCTTCGGTGCCCTCCGATAAGGTCAAAACCAGAGCAGAGGTGAGCCTATCTTTCAATAATTGGAAGCTCTTTTCACAAGATTCCGACCATTCAAACTTGGACTTCTTTTGAGTCAAGGCCATTAATGGAGATGCAATAGATGAAAATCCCTTAACAAACCTCCGGTAGTAACCGGCCAAACCCAAAAAGCTTCGGATGTCGGAAGAACTCAAAGTCTAGGCCAACTTTTGACCGCATGGTTTTCTTTGGATCAACTTCTATACCCTCACTAGAAATAATTTGACCAAGGAAAGCAACTGATCTTCGCCAAAACTTGCACTTGCTAAACTTAGCATAGAGTTGGTGATGTTTGAGGACTTGCAATACTATCCTCAATTGATTCATGTGATCATCCTCACTTCTAGAGTATATCAAGATGTCATCAATAAAGACAATAACAAATGAGTCCAGATAATTTCTAAACACACGATTCATAAGGTCCATGAAAGACACCGGGGCATTTGTAAGACCGAAGGACATTACTAAGAACTCAAAATGACCATATCTTGTTCGGAAGGCTATTTTCAGAACATCAACACCTCTCACCCTAAGTTGGTAAAAACCTGACCTCAAATCAATTTTTGAAAAGTAACTTGGTCCTTGAAGTTGATCAAATAAGTCATCAATCCTAGGGAGTGGATACTTGTTCTTAATGGTCACCTTATTTAATTGTCAGTAATCAATACACATACGAAGAGATCCATCCTTCTTCTTCAAAAATAACACCGGTGCACCCCCAAGGAGATATACTAGGTTGGATGAAATCCTTATCCAACAAATTTTTTAGTTGAGCTTTTAATTCCTTCAACTCCACCGGGGCCATCCGGTAAGGAGGGATTGAAATGGGTTGTGTATCCGACAATAAATCTATGCTGAAATCTATTTCCCGTTCGGGAGGAATTTTGGGTAAGTCATCGGGAAAGACTTCTGGAAAATCCTTCACTACGGGGACCGACTCCAAAGGAGGAATCTCAGACTCAAGATCCTTGACCCTCACAATATGATAGAGAACCCTTAGAAATTAACTTACAAGCTTTTAGACATGAAATGATCCTTCCCCTAGGAACAAAATTTCCTCCCTTCCATTCTAAAATGGGTTCATTAGGAAATTGAAACTTCACAATTCGGGTCCTACAATCTATGGACGCAAAACAAGAATGAAGCCAATCCATCCCCAATATAACATCAAAGTCTAACATATCAAGTTCCACCAAATCAACTAAAGTGACTCTATTGGGCAATGATATGGGACAACCCCTATAAACTCTTTTAGAAACTATGGAATCACCCACCGGGGGTAGAAACCGAAAAGGGTTTATCTAAGACATCGGGAAACATATCAAACTTCATAAACATTAAAGGGGTTACAAAAGACAAAGTGGAACCAGGATCCAACAATGCATAAACATTAATTGAAAATACTTGTAGCATACTGGTCACAACATCCGGAGAGCTCTCTTGATCACCTCGAGATTGGAGAGCATAGAAGTGATTCTTCTTAGGAGCATCGGGATTTGGGCCACTTGCTTGTGCTTGAGCATTTTCCCTTCCTTGAGCCTTTAGCATAAGGCAGTCCCTCCTCATGTGGCCGCTCTTACCACAACCATAGCAATTACCCTTGCCAACTAGGTACTTGCCTTCATGTTTTCGACCACACTTTGTACAAATAGGCTTAGGACCACCACCTCTTGCTTCTTGAGGCTTTGGGGTAGACACTTTACCTTTGTTGTCCCTTGGAGTGTTAGGAGGACCTTGGTTGGAAAACCTCTTTTTGAAGTTTGTCTTATCTTGGATTTCAAACCTAACTTTAGAAGAATTTCCATCATCGGCCTTTGACCTCTTCAATTCTCTACCAACTTGCTTAAGTTTTTGCTCCTCAATTTGTTTGGCATGAACCATAAGACAAGAAATGTCCATGCTTGGGATTAGCATAGCCAACCTACATTCATTCACCACAAGATCGGATACCCCATAACAAATTTGTTCATTGTAGCTCTAGAGTCCGACACCAAAGTAGGAGCATGCTTGGACAATTGAGTGAACTTGAGGCCATACTCCTTCACACTCATACCCCCTTGACGGAGGTTGATTAATTCTTGCATTTTCCTCTCCCTTAGTTCCAAGGGGAAAAACCTATCAAGAAAAGTTGTCTTGAATGTAGCCCAACTTATCGGACCCTCTATAATAGGTCGCCCCTCCTTCCATTGTTCATACCACACTTGTGCCACATCTTTGAGTTGATAGGTGGCTAACTCTACCTTTTCTTGAGAAGACACACCCATAGCCTCTAGAACCTTAAACACTTCATCAATGAACCCTTGTGGATCTTCTTCCACTTTGGAGCCAAAGAAAGTAGAAGGATTCATCCTTGTCACATCCCTTATCCTAGAAGCAGTAGTGCTAGCATTGGGGTTCACTTGCACCCTAGCATCCCTAGCAACTTGAGTGGCCAACACTTGAGTCAAATTATGAATAGCCGACCTTATCTCAACATTAGACATAGCCCATTCTACAATAGGAACTTGAGGGTTTTGAGGAGCTTGAGGGGGAACTACCTCATTCACTCACATTCTTCTCACCGGCCCTCCTTGCATTATTCCTTCTTGTATTCATTGCCTATAAGCACAAGAGAAGGATTAGAAGAAAAAGACTAAATAGAGTTAAGACTCTTAGGCACGACTATGGAATAACAAAAGAGTGAAAGTTCCTAAGCATCTCGCAGCCTTTCATTCATAACTGTGGGGCACTTCACACCCATGAACAAGACTCTACTCGACGTGGTATCTTGTGACATAAATCTTACATTATTCTCAACCATATGCTCTGATACCAAGTTTGTAACGATTCAAGAGTAGCCCCTAGTCGTTACCCGTGTATTCGACTTCGAAGAGGTCTTATACAGCCCTTAGCATTCGTCATAGCACGAATCATAGAATAAAATCATGGAAAATTTAAAACTTTTACTTTGAAAGTTCAACTTCACTTCATTTATGAAAAACAGAATCTAACTTCGTCACGATGTACCATCTAGACATAGAAGTATCGAAAATGGGACTTAGCCCTTACATCAATAAGAAGTCTTGAAATAGGAAAGTACAAAAATGTCTTTCAACATAAGTAAAGAACTAAACATAGAAGCCAGATCATAGGGTCTTGTCCTCGGACTTGAGGACTCACCAACGTAGGGAAGCAACTCCAAGTGTCTTGAGAAGTAAGCTTGAATCCTCAACAGCCCGAACCTATATGTTTGGGGAAAAGGAAGAAAATATGGGTTAGTACAACACACGTACTAAGTATGGCTACTATGCATAAAAACCATTAAAACTTGCATAAAAGGACATTTAGTCAACATGTTTTTTACACGGTAAATCCCATATGCACACAAAGTAAACAACATAGTCCAACTCAACATAATATCATCCCAACATGTAGACAACCCAAGCAATACTAGTGCAATGCAAAGAATAGAATCCCATAACCCTATTGAAAGCCAAGCATCACATTAAGCAACATACTTCATGCATACATTCATAAGATCATATTTCATCATAACTTACCATATTCATAATGATCATACCTAAAATAGCTTCAACATACATAAGTCATAATTATCATAATCATAAGAGAACATTACTACAACCATCTCTTAGGATCCCACAAGTGCAATGTCCAAGAGAAGTCCCATACCCTCCCTTACACTATGTAGAAACCCTTAAGAAAGTCCTAGTAAGAGTTCACACCTTTCATACCTTCATTTACTTTTACATTAGGGAAATATTGCAATAACCGACATAGACCATGAGAGCTACATGGAATTCAATGTTCTACTCCCACACCGAAAAGAGAGGGTAAACACTTGCCTAAGGTGTAACCATTCGTACATAGCTATCTAAGTGGATCCACTAAGCTAGAGTCCTATGTGGGCACATAGTTAAGGGTCAACGAGATTGCTTCTAGAAACCCAAACTTACTAAACGTGGGGGTTTCCATCTCATGAGACAACATATACCGTGGGTAATCTGAACTTGCTAAACGTGAGGAAACCCATGTGGGGAGCCGAACTTACTAAACATGAGACCCCCATCTCATTTACATGCCCTTTCGGTGCTAAGCATCAAATTCCCTTTTGTAATCATCTTTAGTCATAACATAAGCTCACATTAGCCTTTACTAGACTCTTATGTAGACATCTTACCATAATAGCTCATATGTGTTCATAAGTGAGTAACAATCCTTTCACTTTAGAAACACTTAGCTAGTGAGTAAACCTTTTACTTTACATACAATATAATCATGAGAACTACCATTCAATCATATAGAAATCCTACCATAACGTACATACATACATACTTCATAGCTAATTCAAGTGTAGAGGGTTAAGGATAAGGAAACTAGGTCATCAACACCACAACAACACATTAGGTATAGCATCATTACAATCTAAGTAATTCACCTTTCATACTTGAGTTCAAAGAAAAACTTACCTTCATACCTTCTTTCCCTTCATGGGACATTCATACTTCAATTACCAACCAATTCATAACCAATACATAATACAAGGTAATTCATGATGTAATAACATAATCAATATCAATATAAGCAATTGACATATTCCTTTCAACGCTTCATTCCACGACTCAATCCTAATTTCATAGAAATTATACATAACCTAGGGTAGAATCATCATACAAACATGAATTACATAACATCACATTCAATTCATAGCCTTCAATCGAATATCCAACACAAACTAGGGTTAGAATTAGGAAAACAAGGTGAAACATGAGTCTCATGGGGAATTCTTCAAGAAACCACCAATACAACATAAATTCATCCATAATTGTTCATACAACATTAATCAAAGTCAGTTTATAACATCAATTTCACTTTAGAAAGAAGACCCACGTTTTTGGATTAAAACCTAGAAATTGGAGATTTTGAAATTCATCTTGAAGGGGACTCTTGGGAAAAGGAATCCCAAGAGTGATAAGCAACCATACCTTATTGACGAATTAACCACGAAAATCCGAGTTGAAACCTTGGAGAGTTGGTGTTCTTCTTGAAGCTCCAATCTTCTTCAATGGAATTCTTGAGAAGAGAGAGAGAGTAGAGAGAAGGAGGAACTTTAGGTTTGATCTTTGGGGTTGTGTTTGAGTGATAAAAGTGAGGTAAATTGACTTAAAAATCATTTTATACACATCCCCTAAACTACCCTAAATACCTCTTACTTAGTTGGACTCTTTAATGAAGTAAAAATTGATTTCTAAATTTCAGCATTTTCGTCGCGGACTTGTCCCTTAAAATATTTGGAATTAAATTTTGAGACAATAGAGTCCGCAGCACGACCGCATTGCAAACTAACCTTTTGCTCCTTGGGGAGCTAGTCTGTAACGTGAAGCTATTCCCTCCAAGTGCAATTTGCAAGCTGCCTTGGAAGCTTGCTTGGCCAAGGTTGGGGTCCTCCTCGGGGTCCCTTAGGGTGGCCCCGGGAGTCGTATTAAAATGTTTTGACCCTATAAACATATATTTACCTAATTTAAACCTTTTTACAGTATTATACCATCATACGACACTCCCAAACCTTCCCAAAACCTAAGGACACACTAGAACACATTCTTCTATAGTTTCCGGACGTCGTGGTCATTTCTTGATGTTTAGACTTTTAATGTTCCAAACCAAGTCAATTGAACTACTTTAGGTTTAGAAACATCATTTTAACTATTTTTTAAGTCATTATTCATAAGGTGAGGCTCACACCCCACACTTAAAACTTTTGTTCGTCCTCGAGCAAACATTAGAACTTATCCCAAGAAAAAAAAATCATACTAGTAATGTCATCACTTTGGTTTATACAAACAATTAGGCCATATACCAATTTCAAAACATCAAGTAGATTTCTCAATCATTATGCAAGTTATCTAAATAAACAACAAACCTCTAACCTTCTAACCTCAAAGAAAGACTTTGAACCCATCAAATTTAAGTTTGCTCTCCTACTCTCATCAAAGAAAGTTAATAACATCACCTATCTATCATGAAACAAGTGCCCTCACAAGAAGAAATAGTCCACACACTCAAGTCAAAAGATTGAATATAAATTAAGGACTTAACATCAAAGAACACTCTCACACTCACAAAGAGAATTCACATGTATGCACAAAGAACCATATGCTTGCCCATTATGTACATCTCCACTAATTAAGCATGCTTGAATAGAATCAAATAGGACTTTAACAGGTTGTAATGTAGGCTAGGGGATGGATAGGTAAACTATATAATAGTGACTTACACTTTCTTAAGCACTTTGCAATTTTAGACTTCATAACCCATTATTTTCTTCTCTTCATTTTCAGCCCTCTCTTCAACAATTATTTCACAAGTAATTCTCATCCTCTCAAAAATGTTTCAATCCTTTTTTTTTTCTTTTTTTTTTTTTAAGTTTCCCTTCATAATAGTCACCCTCAACTTACATATTTTACATGCGTTAAGGTGCACAATATCCTTGGAAGGACCAGGGCCATCATCAAGGTAACTTTTTTCTTTTTCATATCACATTCTTTCAAAGAGGGCTTTCAAACAGTTTGTAGCTATCATTGATTACCTTTTCACTCAACCATCCCTTTTTCTCAGAATTGATAATTAGAATAAGTCTATGATATAATGCTCAAGGAAGCAAGGTGCAAAAACTAGGGATTCAACAAAATAGTCAAGGGCAAAATATGGCTACCAATAAAAGGCTACAGGCTCAAAAGGGCTAACTAGTAATAAAATATCTGAAAAGGCAAAAATTTACTAGACAAATCAATGAAAGACTATTATAATCTCCTAAACAAAGCAACACTTTTTATTTCGTTTCAATAACATGCAAGGCAAGTTCTAGACTAAGATGCAAAATATGGAATAAACAAAGTCTCACCACACATGGCACAAGTATCAATCAAGATGGATCAATTCCACTTCTAAGAGAGACAGGATCATAACAAACTACAAAATAAAATAAGTTATATACAAAGTCACAACCATGAGCTTAGATGTCAAAGAGTCTGCATTTTTTTTTAATCAAGCATTCACAAGAAAGTACTACTCAAAAATTAGGCCCAAATAGTAAGTATCACATAACTCAAAAGGGTCTTTTCTTTTCTCTNATCCTCAGGAAAAGAACCGAAAACAAAAGCCAAGGAACCCATCCTAAAAAAAAAGAGAAAAAAACTCAATAAAACGGTAAAAAACTAGGAATTCATTTCTCCACCCCACACTTAAAAAGATGTTATGTCCCCAAAGCATTAGATAAAATTTAAAACAACGGTTAGGAAAACTCCCTGAGGCCTTTAGGCCTAGCTAGTAGCATATTCTCTTAATTTTCATCAAGGGTCGTCACCCCACACTTAAGCTCAAACATGCTCCCTCTTTTTTTTCTGTTTTTTTGTTTTTTTTTTTATTGGATACTCAAACTTCCCCTAATCTGCAAAAAAAACAAGAAAAGAGAAAAAAAAGTGATACTAATAAAATAAAAATAAAATAAAATAAGAAGTTACACTAATAATTGGGTTGCCTCCCAATAAGCGCTTAATTTAACGTCGCGGCACGACACCATCAATTTTACTATTTTTCCTTCCACTTTGAAGATATGAATTGCACCCCCAATTTTGAATCAATTTTTCTATTACGGTCAAGAGGTGGTGGTATAAAAATAAAGGTCACAAGCAATAGATATTGCATTATGCACTTCTTGGATCCTAAGTGAGGAATGTAATTCTCCGATCTTGGAACAATAAATTCAAGAATATAGACACATTGTTCCTCCTCCATACACTCTTCTATAGGCTCAGATGGCTCGATTAATTTCTCATCATCTAAACATAATGTAGAAAAATGATTGGAATGAGGTCCAATGCGCCCTACCTTATGAATTGCATTATTTTTTACATCCTCATATTTACACATACTAGAGTTTTTAAAAATAATATTATCTACTTTATTACATAACTCTAGTGCACTCTTCTCAACAGTGACAGCATCAGTAACAATATAATTAAGCAATTGCCCCTCCACTCTTAGCTCTTCAAGTTGACTTATAAGTATTTTTTCTTCCTCACACATATTATTACTAAATTGTTGGGTTTCATATGATTTAATCTTTGCACTCAACTCAATATCTAAATAATAGAGATCAAATTCAAATTTATATTCAGAATTTCGCTTACATATTGATTTATAGCAAAGTATTAACAAATCTTCCATGTCCCCATACAACTCATCTAGTTGATAAAAAAAAACTAACTTATACGAACCCATAAAATCAGAAGGGCAAGAATTGCAAGAACACTTTTCACTACATATTTTTTTCAGATGACATCTCAAGAAGAGTAAAAGAAATATGATAATAATAATAATAATAAAAATATAATAATTTTAAACTAATCCTAAGAAACAAAAAAGGACTACAAGTCAAAATAAATACTAAAGACAATTTCTAAGCCATAGTCCCCGGCAGCGGCGCCATTTTTGATAACGTTCAAATATACTTCTTGAAAAGAAATATAAACGATAGTATGCAATATATTTACCCAACTATGAGTCGGGGTCGATCCCACAGAGAATATGAAAGAATACTGTCAATAGTAAATATTTAACTCGATAGTCGTTATAAAAATGGGGGATTTAAATTGAAATAAAATAAAATAAAAACAATAAAAAGATAGCTTTGAACTAAATATTTATTTATATTCAGATTATTAAAAGTAACTAGGAATGTGTTCCCCATAAGCTCATAATGCAGTAATCCTAATAATAGTAATCCTTTTCTAGTGTATTATATGCAAAGTGATAAGTTAGGTATCTCTAAATCCTTGGTCCGGCATCTAGAGAATTTCACCCCACACCTTGGTCCGGCTACGTGTGTATAATTTACTAACCCTTACCTTTACCTCATATTAGACATCATAATCGATGTTTGGCTTAGTTATTACTTCGCACCAATCGACACTAGCCTATTAGATAGTATCACACTAAATCTATGTTGATAATTCTTTTCTTGTTGATTACCCCATTTGTCCGGCAAGTAGCAACAAGGCGAGTTCTAATGTTGGCCACCGTTAAAAAGACTTCTAAACGAAAGAATTGTCAATACATGCAACACACTATTCAAGAATTGCTTATTTACTTATTCATACTCTGTTAATCGATCATGGTTCCCACAACCCTAGTTGTGGATTTAGTTACTCATATTGGCAAGGACACAATTCATAATTGTAGATGAAGAAATCATGAACTTACGTAAAGAGAATAATAAATCCAAAAATTTAACTTGAATTGCAAAGCCAAAATCTTCAAAACGNTGTCTTGTATCTTGGTTCTTGGCTCCCCTCTTTTTTCTCAAATAATTATTTCTATGCACTATTTATAGATGTAGGAAACCCTAAATAAAATAATTGAGTCCAAATTAAATTAGGAATCTAAAACCAAAAGGAATTGGATTCCTTTTTCTCCGCGTGTAGCTTCCAATTTTGTGCATGTAACTTCTTTTGACGTTGTTGCCTGACACTTGGACCAGCAGGTAAGTTTTTCTTTCCTTATTTGCAAATAAATTATATTAATATTATATTAACTTATTTCCATTAAGCTGTCTACTTGATTTCCTTCTTCAACCTTCCATCTTTAATTCGTTTTAGCTCCAAACTTCTTTATTTTTCCATCAATTTAATCCTACAAATAAAATACGCAATTTAGCACAAATCATAAAATTCATGCTCAAAAAGAACAAATATAAATAATAAATGTGAGGAAATAATGATTAAAAATATGTATTTTTAGCCTCACATCAAGGCTCTAACTTAAGTCATAGAATTTTCGGGGTGTTACACCTTTGCATAGATGGTTTGGTACAATTCCATAAGCAGCTCCACTAGCAGCATCTCCTGACCTCAGGACTGTCGTGGTGGATAGTAGGTTATTCAATGTGGTCCCTAAGGAGGCATGCCACATAAAAGGACTGATGGTCGGGGTAGAGGAAGAATGTTCATTTCTTTGCAGCTCCAGTAAGGAAAAAGGTTGAGGCATCAGATGATGTGATCACATGTACGATTCATTTTTTCCATCAGCTTACCTCGACTTTACTTGACCTTAGTTCTAAAAATTGTTATGTGTATGTGTATTAAGCTTATCACTTGGGTAGGAGTTCTTAGCCTATGGCAGCGCTGTTGGGTGTGTTTACTCTCGTGGGTGAGTCTTTAGTAGTGGGTCAAGTGTTTTGATCTTTCTTAGTTACTATCCAAGGGAGTTACATCCAGGTTGACCTTATATTGTTAGATATGTTTGATTTTGATGTGATTTTAGGGGTGAACTAGTTATCCCACTATCGCTTGGTTTTACATATTTTTAGTAAGACTGTTACCTTAGCCTTGCCAGGTATTCCTCATGTGGTATGGCAGGGCTCCATTTATAGTACACAAGTTTGAGTTATCTCTTTTAGTCAGGCTCGGAAGGTAGTGTCTAGTGGATGTTTATCCTTTTTGGCATACATGCGGAATGTGAGTAGGGAGGCCCCTTCAATTGAGTATGTGCCCTTTCTTCGAGATTTTTTAGATGTATTCTCTACTGACCTACCTAGCTTACCCCCAGATCATGACACTGACTTTCCTATAGAGCTTGAGTCAAGAATTTTGCCTTTTCCTATTCAGCCATATCGGATTGCTCCCATAGAGCTTAAGGAGATTAGTGTACAACTTTAATATCTCTTAGGTAATGGATTCATCCTGTCTAGTGTATCGTCTTGTGGTGCTTCCATTTTGTTGGTGAAGAAGAAAGACGGTTCGATGCACATATGTATTGATTATAGGCAGCTAAATAAGCTGATGTTGAAATTGTTATCCCATGACTAGGATTTTTCAACTGCTCGACTAGCTTAACAATGCCGAAGTATTCTCATAGATTGATCTGAGGTGTGATTACCATCAGTGGAGGATTAGGGTAGCGGTTATCCCTAAGACTGCAATAGGAATCTATATGGCCACTATAATTTCCTAGTGATGTCTTTTAGGTTGACTAATTCCCCTGCCAGAGTCATAGACTTGATGATGCAGGTGTTCAGGATGTACCTTGATTTTTTCATCATTGTATTGATAGAGGACACCTTAGTACACTCGTTGAGTAGGATTGATCATGAGGAGAATTTGAGGATTTTGTTCTAGACATTGAGAGATTAGTGACTTTGTGCCAAGTTCTCAAAGTAGTATTCACGGGACACGTGGTGTCCAAGGATGGCATCATGGTAGATCCAGTGAAAAATGAGGGTATTTTTGGTTGGGCTAGGCCCACGTCTATTTTTGAGGTTAAGAGCTTCATCAGATTAGCAAGGTACTAGAAACAATTTTTATAGGGCCCACCTTAATGTACCTTTAGAGTAGTCTGAGGAGTGTAAGTTGAGCTTTCGAAATCTAAAAGAGGTGTTGACTACTTCTCCTACATTGACTTTTCTAGTAGGGGCAAGGACTTCAAAATATATTGTGATGCATCCAGCATTGGTTGGGATTTTGTGTTGATGCAGCAGGGCTAAGTTATTGCGTATTCATCGAGGCACTGATTTAACGTTTCAAGAATACCTCATCCAATTCTAGGTGTCAATGATCGTAAATTTGTATAAAACCCAACTAAATGAGTTGGGGTCGAATCCCATAGGGAGTGGTACGTGTTTAGAATTCAATTAAGAAGCATGAATGCGATCTAATCAGCCATAGGAATAAACATTACCGGAAAAAGACATTACATAAATTAAAGGAGTGACACGAATGTCAAATAGGGGGTTTTAGTTGTGATTATCAACTACAAACAGTCACAAACGATTTGAAATAACAATAGGGAGAAAGATTCTCTGGATGTGATTGATTATAGGCAAATATAGGCATATGGGTAATTGCAACTACTAGTATATAGCTAAATATCATTGAGTAGGCTAGACTATAAGGGAGGTAGTTTTCTCTCGAGAAACTACCTCGAATAAGGTGATTTGTTTCGAACATCAACAAGCATGACAATGAAGAACAGCCCACGCCTAATCCATTCACTCTCTAACTAAATGTGCGGGATTGGGATTAGGTTTAGGATTCACTCTCTCGAGCTAAACCCAAATCAACCCAATACCCACAAATCATCAATCAATAACCTTAGTTCTAAAACCTCTCTCTCAAGCAAGCCAAGAACACAAATATAGAACTACATTTGCAACTAGAATTCTTAAATTAAACCACAATTAATGATTAAACTCACTTTCCAATAGCATTTAAACTAGCAATTAGCAATACCCATAAACTAATCCAGCTCATAATCACATGATCACACCCCAAGAATTGGGGTTTAGCCAAGCATCATAAAAAGGTAAAAACTATTACCGAATCGATTATCCATCAACTGGGTAAGAGAGATTTAGTCTTTACAATGGACAATTTGAAGAAAATCTGAAAACCCACTTCCATCTTCTCAAAATCAAAATTTTCAAATCTTCAAAAGCTTAGGAAACCTCAAGAGAAAAGTATTCTAAAACTCAGTTGTAATGTCTAACAAAATTATCCAAGACTAATAATTGATAAAAAGATTAAAGATACCTAACTAAAATGTTCAAAATCTAGTTTATAGTCGCCAAATATAAGCTACGAAAGCCCATTTAGCGAAGTAAGTCGGGAAACCACTCGGTGAGCCACTCTTTGACCTCTTCCATCAATTTTTTGCCATGGCATTTAGCATCCTCAAGTCCTGTAATTTTGAGCAATCTACTTTGGTTTCACAGAACTACTTGGCGATCCACCAACTGCTCCTTTTCTTTGCCGAGTTGGTTCTTTCCTTCAGGGATTGGCACACTGGAACTTTAGGTGGTCAGATAGCCACTCGGTGATTCGCCAAGTGACCTTGGCGATCACTAGGCTTTCCTTTCTTCATTCATTCAGTTTGTTTTGCTTCCTTTTACCCGTTAGTGTCATTGCTTTGTTCCTCCATCTATGTACTTGAAAATCAAGGATTTAACATCAATTTATGGCACAAATTAAGCATTTGAGGACACTAAATCTATATAAACAAAGCCACAAATGAGTCCAAATCTTAGACTCATCAGGCCCCTTAGACTACATGAGCACAACTACCCCACCCATAACTAGGAGTTGGTGGTGGTAGTTTTTTCGTTTAAGATCTAGTGGAATTACCTATATGGAGTTTGTTGTGAGATATATAATGATCTAGTTGACTCACCTTGATGTGCCTTTTGAGTGGTCTGAGGAGTGTAAGTTGAGCTTTCGATAGCTCAAAGATTTGATGACTACTTCTCCTACATTGACTCTTCCATTTGAGGGCAAAGGCATCACAATCTATTGTGATACATCCAGCATTGGTTGGGGTTTTGTTTTGATGCAGCGGGGTCAAATTATTGTGTATTCATTGAGGCATCTTAGACCACATGAGCACAACTACCCCACCCATGGCTAGGAGTTGACGATGGTTGTTTTTGCACTTCAGATCTAGTGGCACTACATGTATGGAGTTTGTTGTGGTAGCCACAAAAAGAGGTATATTGTCAAATTGTTTCACTCTTTAAAAATTGTTGCCTCAGATCATTTCAAGAGCTTGCATCACTTAGTTAATCGGACCAACGGGGCGAATTCTAGGTGTCATCTCACATGGTTCAAGGTAAGCTCATCACACAAGGTATTGGCACCAATATCAAATGAGACTCCACACTTTCTAGCTAGTGTGCAATGTTCATAACAAGAGACTCATTCGATAACCGACTAGTCACAACAAGATGCAAAAAGTTCACACATTGTCTACGCAACTTCATTTAGCCTCATCATAACCAGACATTCATTTCGTTCAATTTAGAGCACTATTTAAGTCATTGTTATTGATCATAACTGATACTCAAATTTGCATAAGAACAGCCACAATCACATACAAAAGAGGTGGCACAAAATTTTCAAAATGGGTCAAAACCACTTCCATTCAAAACAAGAAGCCAGAAGCTCAAATATCCACAAAATTAAAATTAACACATATATATAGATCAAAACACCCAATCAATATTCACAAATAAAACCGAATCAAAATAGGTAGGTATGGTAATACCTCACCCCACCCACAAAAGAAAAGTAGTTCTCCTCAAATGCAACTAAAACAACCAAAAACCAATAAAATCAATAGAGAGGGAGGTAAAGAATGATCATGTCTACTCAGTCGCTCCGTCTGTCGAGGACTCAATTCCTGGTGCCACACTCTGGTCTTGGGCATTAGTGCCCGAGGTAACAGAGATATCGGCTCCACTAGAGTTTGCCATGGAAGTCTCTCTCAATGAAGTCTGGATGGCTGAATGCACCATATCCTCATCAACCTTAGTTAGGCCCTCATAAGTGGTCTCTTCCTGAACACCAAACTGCTCCTCATCAGTCTCAGCCTCTAACTTTGCAGCTACATCATCAGCTCTAACCTCTTCTCCGGTGGTAGCCGGAGGCATATCAAAATAGGCTACAATATATGTGCCCAGGTCATCAGAAATCTCCACGGTCCCAAAAATCATCAACATATCAGTGGACTTCAGCTGGTCCACGTCCTTTCTCAACTCAACAATTGTGGCCTTTAAGGTCGTCACCTCATAAGTGGCATCTCTCTCACACACCTCTATCCTTGATGCAAGGTTATCAATAGACTCTCTAAAAGGTGTCACAGCAGCACTGAGAGCTCTCTCAATCATCCCAAGGACTGTAGCCTCTAGCCTTGAGGTATGGACATCAGAAGAATGGGCCAGATGCCCCATCTGTAGTATCGCGTCCTGAGTAAGTGCTGGTCAGGATGCAGCAGAACTAGCAACAAACCTAGGTTGTAGGGGAGCGGTAGAAGAACTATGAGTCGTAGAAGGGGCAGTACTAGAGATACTTGAAGGCCCAGTGGCCGGAGTAGGAAATATTGCCTCTGCAAGTAGTGTCTCAATGTCAACAATCGGGGATGCATCCACCAAGGCTGCCTTCTTCTTCTCAGCCTCAACCTTCAAGTACTCGATCTCAATGTGCCGGATGTTAGTCGAGGAAGTGGGAATCACTTCCACGTCCATCTTCTCATCACGTGGTACCCGAGCCCATCTGCACAACTCAGTGATCAACACCAGAAAAGGGAGAGACTTCTGGCGTTGCCTGACTCTC